>NW_015177023.1:131479-209616 GCF_001447785.1 Gekko japonicus | reverse complement strand
CAGGTTTGTATTCTCAATCTGCTGTCTGAGTGACCCTGGGCCAAATCTCCCCTTCTCTACTGAACCTACCCCATAGGGTTGTTGTGAGGATGAAATGGAGACTCATGGGCAGGGTCCCCAGCTTCCCTGGCAGGAACACTATGTTAAGAAATCTCTCACAATTATGCAGCCATAGCAGGCAGGAGGGAAGGAGGCGAATACCTCCAGCGCCAGAGACTTGTAGAGGAAGGGTCAAACTTTGGGGACTCACCCATGCACCAGAGGGCCAAGGCAGCAGGAGGCAAGAAGCCTGGGTGAGCTGGGCTCCTCCATGCCTGGCAGAAGATGAGGTGCAGAGGCGAGAGGTGGGCAAGCAGAAGAGGCACTCAGCCAGCCGCACAAGCTGTGTGCAAAGAAACTCCCGCCGCCCCAAGTTTCAGGGCTGCCTCGTTAAAGGAGTGCGGAGGCCAGACTCGCAAATGAGAAAAAGCAAGCTCAGGGTTCGTGGGTCGCATTTTGGGCTGTGGAAGAGGAACCGGCTCCATTCCTGGAGTTCTCTCGAGTTCCTGCACTTTTGGTTTTGCTTTTTGTCAATCCGCCTCCCAAGACTGCTCCAGGTGCTCTGGCCTGAGGGCTGCTGGGGGCGGGGCTCAAATGCTCATTACTTGTGGAGCTGAGGCTCAATGTCTCCAGCTGTCTCTAGCTGCTCCACCACCTTGTCTTCCCTTGGCTTGCTCGGGGAGTCTGAGCAAGCTGGCTGCTGGAGGGGAGGAGAGGCGGTTTAAACTGCCTTCCCTTCCCTTGGCTTGCTCAGGATCCCCGCGGCTGCAGAGAGCCCGAGCAAGCCGGCTGCTGGAGGGATGTGCATTTGGTTCATCTGAACCGAATGCACCCCCAAAAGTGGCCCATTTGGGCCCCTTTCAGGCTGCTGCGGGCCGAATCTCTGATCTGAATTGGCTTCCCACATTTCGGCCCCATTATATCCTATGGGCCATTGAAGTCAATGGCGAAAACATAGGGTATATTCTGCGGGCTGGAGGGGAGGGGGTTTGAGGGAGAGGCTCCAAAATCGCAGGGTAGCTGCTGGGGCCTCTCCCCAAGATACCCACCATGTATCCTGCAAGTTTGGAGCCTCTCCCTCAAAACCCCTCTCCTCCAGCCCCCAGAATATACCCTATATTCTATATATATGGGCCAGGACTTCAATGGCCCATAGGATATAATGGGGCCGAAATTGACATTCGGCTGGTCCTTTTTCAGGCCGGCATTCTACTGCGGAGCCTGAAAAAGGCGGGGAGGGCCGCTCAGCATTCCCCCCCCCCTGCGGTGGTTGCAGCTAGAGCCCCTAAGGACAGCTGGGGGAGTCAGAGTCACCTCTCACGTGAGAGGTGGAATTTGCCCCTATGAGTCCAAGGCCACCACCCCGGGGCTCCGGGAGGCAGGAGAACATTTCACCCCACCCCCCTATGGGCGTTGCAGCTGCCGCCGAGAACAGCGACGGCGGCCATAACTTTTTAAGGAGTCCCTAAGGAGAGCTGGGGGAGCCAGAATGACCTCTCGCATGTGATGTCCCAGCGGCAACGCTGCTCGGACATCACATGCGAGAGATGGAATTTGCCCCTACGAGTCCAAGGCCACCACCCCGTGGCTCAGGGAGGCAGGAGAACATTTTGCCCCACCCCCCATGGGCATCGCAGCTGCTGCTGAGAACAGCGGTGGCAGCCATAACTTTTTAAGGAGCCCCTAAGGAGAGCTGGGGGAGCCAGAATGACCTCTCGCATGTGATGTCCCAGCGGCAACGCTGCTCGGACATCACATGCGAGAGATGGAATTTGCCCCTACGAGTCCAAGGCCACCACCCCGTGGCTCAGGGAGGCAGGAGAACATTTTGCCCCACCCCCCATGGGCATCGCAGCTGCTGCTGAGAACAGCGGTGGCAGCCATAACTTTTTAAGGAGCCCCTAAGGAGAGCTGGGGGAGCCAGAATGACCTGTCGCGTGTGATGTCCAAGCGGGGTGATGTCACACGGAAGAGATGGGATTTGCCCCTACGAGTCCAAGGCCACCACCCCATGGCTCAGGGAGGCAGGAGAACATTTCACCCCCCCCTGCAGGCGTCGCGGCTGCCACACACGAGAGGTGGAATTTGCCCCTACGAGTCCAAGCCCACCACCCCGGGGCTCAGGGAGGAGGGAGAACGTTTCGCCCTGCCCCCCCCTGTGGGCGTCGCAGCTGCCACAGAGAACAGCGGTGGTGGCCATATCTTTTTAAAGAGCCCCGAAGGAGAGCTGGGAGAGCCAGAATGACCTCTCGCATGAGAGGTTGAATTTGCCCCTACGAGTCCAAGGCCACCACCCCGGGGCTCAGGGAGGTGGGGGAACGTTTCGCCCCCCATGGTTGCCCAACTGATGGCTCATGGGAGCAGGGGGCAGGACTTATGTGCCCACCCCCTGGGCTCCTGACTGGCGGAGCGGTGCTCCGGTGCGCTCCGGCAGGAACCGAGGCCTTATACTGAGGAAGAAGGAGTCCGCCTATCTTCTTCCCTTGTATTTTGATTTCAGATGACAGGACAAGGCAGTTTGATCTATCTTTCAGCTCTACAGGAGTAATCCTAAACAGATCTACCAAAAGTATGTTCCATTCTAGTCAGTGGGGCTTACTCCCAGGAAACTGTCCTTGGCACTGTTCCCTAAAGCACCATAAGATTTAACTTGACTAGCCAGCTCTTGTTAAGTGTGGTTGGATAACTCTGGGAGCTGCAACAGGTGTTAAGATAAATGCTTCTTGCTTGTTACCCTTCATATTTAGCCTTTCTTTGCTTAAGTTTCCACTACGGAGATTATTTTCTATTTTGGTTATAGCCTTTTGTCTTTTTCTAATTGCTGGGTTGTTGCTGCTAATCTAACTAATAGTATTTTGTAGTCGTGAAAAAACCCTTTAATTATCCACAATAATGCAAAAAAAAAAAAGGACAATCTTTTAAGGTTCTTACAGATTCTTATATTTCTGTAGAAAACCATTATTGTAGATTGTAGGTTTGTCCTGTTTGTTTACTCTTGAGTCTTTTTCTAAACATCAATTTTTCTATCACAAGCTTTTTATTTTCCGCAAGGCTTGATGTATTCTTGGAAGCTTCTTAGACCTTAGCTTCTTAACTGAAGCCATTATTGATATACAACATCTCCTAGTGAAGTGGTACATCAATAAATTAAAGATTAGTTCAACATGTCAGCTTTCCCAAAGCATTCTGGGAGCAAAATCCTTCTTTACATAAGCCTAAGGGCTATGAAACAGCTTCACACAGAACCAAAACTCTGAAAGATATACACATTCTCCTCAAAAACGTTTCCTTTCAATATAGATTTTTGAGTGTCACTTTTAAAAACACGGGCCTTGATCCAGTGTGTACTTTCTGTGCTGGAATAAGCATTAAACATGCAAAAGTATGCTGTATGCATGGCTTCCAGACCTTGATCTCACTATTTTGTAAATAGGTCTTTGTGTTCACATTTTGCAGCATTGACGTGAGAACTGGCAGTCATTGTCAGTTTTGCCAGCACTGATCAACTCTTTAGATGGCCAGCATCTCTTTGCCTTCCTTCCCTGTTCCCAAAAATGTAACTGATGCTGTCAAAGTTTATAATGCCAGCCCCCTGTCAGGCAATTTCAGATTTTATATATATTTCCATGGGCAGCCGCTGTTATATCTGTTGATATAGGATAATTAATAGCTATGCAAGTAGAGTGTCAGTTTTATACATTATGGAGGTATTTGTATCCTTTTTTGTTTTCTGATTTGCTTAAGCAAGCAGCATTTTTCAAACTTCAGTTCGATTCTATTGATTTCAACTAGGTCAGGAAGGCTTAAGTGTCTAATAAATTGAGTCTGCAGTCCTCCAGATCTCTCATTCAGGTGTCATACGGTCAATTCAGCAAACTACTATAAATGCTTAAAAGTGCTATCTTTACACATGACTGAATATTTCTCTGTAGCAAATAAATAAATATCCACACAGAAAACTAGAACGCTATAGAAAGGTTGTTAGGAGCAATCTGTTTGTAGAGACGAGAATTCAGTCAACACTTACCTCCAGTCTGAAGTGGCACAGTCCCAACACAGGAGTATCACCTCCCTGTAAACCAGGCTCAAATCATTGGGAATACCCTTGATTAAGCAGTTTTGATAAGTAAGTGGTGTCATTGTGAAATGTCTCCAGTTTATTCTCACAACAGCCATGTGGAATAGGTTATGCCGAGAGAGTGTGTCTGGTCCAAGGCACTCCTGGTGCTTAATTGCAGAGTGAGCATCTGAACATGGGTCTCTCCAGCCCTAGCCCAGCACTCGAACCCCACATTACTTTCAGTTAAACAATGATTTGGGGGGGGGGAATCCTGAATGCCTGATGACAAGCAGTATCCTATTTACTAATAAGATCTGATTTCTCTTTACAAATTTCTGTTGATATTGTTAGTACCATGGACTCCAATTAGCATCTTTGTTTATTTGTTTTTAATAGACACTGTTTGACTTTCAATTAACATACAATTAACAATGCTAGAAATGCTTTTAATTGAATGGCTCATAATTGTCCCATGTGCTTTAAATTTACTAACATAGCATGTCCTCTGCAGAATCTGGATTTGACTTTGATCCTTTTCCTCCCACTTGGATCCCTTTTAAAATTCACAGATGGGCAGGCTAAAAGTCTACAATGTGTTGGTGAGGAAGGAACTCCAGCTAAACCACTCTATCACCCTTTCATAGCTTTTACAATGTGGTGAATAGCTTTTGATTAGCCATCTTTCCCCTCTCTTCTCCTTAATGGCAACTTTCATGTCCTTTACTAAATTACTTCTAATTATTTCAGAAGAAGCACTAATGCATTTGGCAGCAGAAAAGGAGACATGCTCTTTCCTCTAATTTACAGCCAGATTCTACACTCTAACTCATGTTAAAGAGCATTTTAATCTTAGCATGGATTCACTGGGATAAGGTTAGTATGTCTTGGCAGCAGGTCAGAAACTTGTCAAAGATGGATGTTAAGGGCATGTCCATGCAAACCAGGTTTTTTACATTATATATTCTACTATCAACTGGTAATGGCTTACACTATCTGCACCTAAAAACACCTGTGGCCTATCAAAAAACTGCGGACTACAGTTCAAGCCCAGGTGGTAATGAAAGGCTCTTCAAATCCAAGCAGAAAGGTTAGCTCCCTCTCAAATAACCTTCTCATAACCCCAACCCATTTTTCTAAAAAAAGACTTCAAACTTTAGACTTCAGCTGCCCAGTCCTCGCCCTGAGAAAAAAGGCTATGATAGGGTTGCCAATCTCCAGGTGGTAGCTGGAGAGCTCCCAGAATTACAGCTGGTCTCCAGGTTAGAGATCAGTTCCACTGGAGAAAATGGCTGCTTTGGAGGATGGACTCTATGGCATTACACCCCACTCTGAGATCCCTGCCTTTCTCAAACCCTACCCTCCCCAAGCTCCAAATTGAAGTCTTCAGGAATTTCCCAACCCAGAACTGGCAACCCTAAGAGCTTTGATAAAATTCTACAAATAGAGCCTCTTCCACCAACTGCTAAATTTCAAAACCTCTTGTGGTGTATCTGGCCCCTAGTCCATTTTCCGTTATGGTTTCCCTTTTCCCGTTTGCCCTCTTCATTTGAAACTAAGTTTGACCACATAGGAACAATGCGTCCTCTAAGCTGTAGAGTCTTGTGAGCAAAAATTCTACTTCGTGAGCTACTGGCATTAAAGTTGTGAGCAAGCAGTTTGGCTGCTGAATAAATTATTTTTCTCTGGAGCCATTGTTCCAGAGAGAAGATAAAAATGCGTGTGCCAGAGGCTACAAAAATGTGAGCCAGCTCACACTAACTCAGCTTAGAGGGAACGCTGCATAGGAAATGACTGCCTATAGTGCTGGGACACTTAATCTCCACACATCAGAATATAGATTTCACTGGGATTGCTCTTGGAGGTTTATGCAATCTAGTTTAGCTGTACTGTCCTTGCTAAGGGTAGTTGAGGCAACACAACCTTCTGATATGAGCTGCAGAAATACAACATTTGCAGGGCGGGGGAGGGAATCACCCATCCTTTTAAAATATGTACATCCATTGGAAACGTGCTGCCCGTCGTCTGGTTACCTTGCACGCTCATTTCATTGCTTCATCTGGTAATGGCCCTTGTTAGACAGAAGGGCGCTGGTTCTTGAAGAGAATTTCAAAAAGTCCATAAAGTGCCTGTCTGCCTGGAAGAATTACAAAACAGAAGCATCTGCCACAGATGGAGCAGACTGCCAGCTGAGTAAAACAGCAGGGGGACCCGCTGTTGGCCAGATTTGACTGTATCAGTGCAGGTGTCACTGCAGTTAATAAGAATTACTATTTTGGCTTGTTTTTAGCAATTTTGGAGGCATGGGGATAATATAGAGGAAACCTTTATAAGTAATAAATATCGAGCAGGGAAGGGAGGCTTTGTAAGTCATAAGTGAAAAACAGGTATGACACACATTTCTATGGTCATATGCTTATTCTTCAGCATTTCCAAATTCTGCACACAGTAGAGGAAAGATGGGCCTTTCTAGTCTGCCTTTAGGGAGATCAGGAGCCATGCTAATTAAGAGAAACCCTTTATAAAAAAAAAAGGTATACAAATAATAGACTCTAATCTGGAAGGATCCCTCTCTAATTGAAATCTAGTTGTTAGCAGTCGTTTTTCTTTTATACTAGGTCAGCAATGAACCCCAAGAACATATCTGAATTAATGCAAATGTCCATGTTCAATTACTTTACAATGTTCAGTGTTCATGTTGCATCAGAGGCTTGTAGGGATTGAATGCAGTCACTGGATGCATCAGTCCCTGAACATTTGCTTCCTTTCTAAAGGGAGGCTGAAGCTGGAGTGCTGCCTACCACGACATTTGAAGCAACAGCAAACAGTGCCCTCCTCTTTCACACAGAATTCTGTGGGTTGTTTTTTTTCCTGTTTTGATTTTGATGCTGGTTTTGACGTTTGAAGCCATTCACTGACTAGACTCAGATATATCTCCAAGAGCATGTCTCTGCTCCTTGTGCTGTTGGGGATAATTTGTGGGTCCCAGCTCAAATTGCAATTTTGAAGGAAGTAATAAGATGTAGATAGAAGCACCTTGTTAAGGATGCCAGCATTGTGGAATGCATTTCCAGTTGTATCGATGAGACAAAAAGCAATGGGTTGGAGACCATCTGCTTTCCTCTGGCAGAAGCAGCTCATTCTCCACTTTCCTGTTTCCCCAGCAACTCTCTGCGACTTCTGAGAGGCACATGCTGGGCATTGCAGTGCCCTTACAGATAAAAAGACATGGCCATTTTTGAGGGGAGAGGCTGGAATGAGGAAGAGAAACGAATGAGATCGTCCCTCTTCTTCCA
The DNA here is from genome assembly GCF_001447785.1 of Gekko japonicus. Taxonomy (NCBI): domain Eukaryota; kingdom Metazoa; phylum Chordata; class Lepidosauria; order Squamata; family Gekkonidae; genus Gekko; species Gekko japonicus. Next base: position 202,224 of record NW_015177023.1, on the reverse strand, counting down.
TCAGTGGAAGGTCAGCTTGATGCAACTCAGTGACTTTTAAAAGACTGGGGGGGGGCAGATTTAGGTGTAATGTTTTTTTAAAATCTCCCTGCTGTTAGAGCAGTTTATTTAACTAGAACATTTCTATGTCACCTTTCCACCCAACTTAGGGTCCCCAAGACAGTATTTCAAACATTAAAACAACATTTAAATTAAGAAGTTCAAGGTAGCTTCTGGGCAGTCTTCAAGAGCAGCCCCATATACAGCACATTGCAGTAATCTAAGCCAGATGTTACCAAGGCATGGAGCATAGTGGAAAAGTCACTTCTGTCCGGGAAAGGCTACAGTTTTTTAAGGAGCTGGTTAAAAACACCCCTGGTCACCACTGCCACATGTTCATCCAATAGGAGGCTGTGCTCCAGCTGTGCTCCCAACCTATGAACCTGGTCCTTTATGGAGAGTGTAATCCCATCCAGAACAGGAGATATCCATGTTCCTGGTTTAGACCTCCCCCCCACCAGTAGTACGTCTGTTTTGTAAGGATTACATTTCAGCTTGTTAGCCCTCATCCGTCCAAAAACTACCTTTAGGCACCTGTTCAGTTTCCACAGCTTCCCTTGGAGCTGCTGGAAGCACAAGGTAGAGCTGAGTGTCATATGCATATTGGTGGCAGCTGAGCCACTTTCCAGATGACCACTCCCAGTGGCTTCATGTAGATGTTAAAAAACATGGCTGACAAGATGAAACCTTGTGGGGCCTCAAAGGCCAAGGGGTCAAGCATTAAGTTCCCCAGCACCACATTCAAAAATCTACCTTTGAGGTAGGACCAAAACCACCACAAAACAGTGAATCCCAGTCAGCAAAGGTGGTCCAGAAGGTACATCATCAATGGTATCAAAAGCCACTGAAAGGTCCAAGAGAATTAACAGAGCTGTATTCTCCTTGTCCATTTCCCAGAGCAAGTGACCCACCAGGCAACCAATGACATTTGAGTCCCGGATAGGCATGGTCCTGTAGCGCCGCGTAAATTGGTGGAAACAGTTATTAAGGAAATAATTAGTAGGCACATAGATGAACAAAACCTATTGAGGCAGACTCAGCATGGGTTCTGTAAGGGAAGATCTTGTCTCACTAACCTGTTAGTGTTCTTTGAGGGGGTGAACAAACATGTGGACAAGGGGGATCCAATAGATATTGTTTACCTTGACTTCCAGAAAGCTTTTGATAAAGTTCCTCATCAAAGGCTCCTAAGTAAGCTCAATAGTCACAGAATAAAAGGACAAGTCCTTTTGTGGATCAAAAACTGACCGATTAATAGGAAACAGAGAGTGAGTATAAATGGGCAATTTTCTCAGTGGAGGGTGGTAAGCAGTGGGGTACCACAGGGATCAGACAAGTACGGATGGGGCGGACCGCTGGATCCAGGTCCAGGGAGATGGGTGGCCCCGTGAACCTTCCGAGGGACCCATCGAAAACCCGCGGGAACTCGTTGCACACGGCCATGAAGTCGATACTCTGCAACTGGTGGAGCTGGTGGAGCCCCCCGATGGTCAAGCCCAGCGGCTTAAACCAGGAAATTCCCAGGAGGCTGGAAAGCCGGCTGCCCACCACCAGAATCTCTAGCTCTCCCTTAAAGGCCTGGAACTTCACCTTGAATTTGCCCCAGCCCCGTATAGCCACCGGATTCTTATTAAAATCCTGTAGTTTAAAATGTGGCTTGCGCAGAGGCCCCCCCCCCGCCTTGGGACACACTCTCCGCAGTGTCTCCTCCGAGATGATAGTGAACTCGGAGCCGGTATCTAGCTCCATGCTACAGGGGGACCCCTCTATACAGACCGAAACGTGGATTTTGTTTCGGCCGTCCCGGAGCACTTCACCTACCTGGGGCTGGGGCTGGTGGGAAACGGCGTCAAGGTCGATGGAGTGAAGATCCACGGTGTTGATGGGCTCTGTCTGGTGAGTCGACTTCTTGTTTTGCTGTCGGCGGCCGCGGCAGACCCTCGCAATGCGGCCTTGCTTGTTGCAGGCCTGGCAGACGGCGTCCCGGAAATGGCAGTTCCGGCGCTCATGTGCCTCTCCGCAGCTGGCACATGGTGGGGCTGGTTCCGAAGTCCTTGTTGGCTGGGCTCCTCTTGAGCGATGCGGTTGAGAGGGTTTCCAATTGACTTGCAAGACCTCATCATCCTCGGAGTCGGCCGAATCCGAGACGGCTTGGGTGCGATGGACCCAGAGTCCGCTTCGGCCTTGATTCACTTTTTCGAAGGCCGCCGCGTCCTGTAGGGCCTGAGCCAGTGTGAGGTCATCCTGTCTGATCAACCGCTTCCTCAATTTTGCCTCTCGAAGGCCCACCAGGAACTGATTGAGCAGTGTGTCCTCCAGGCTGGGGAAGGCGCACTGTGTGGCGGCCCGCCGAAGGCTTGCCAGGAACTCGGCTGCTTTCTCTTCCGGGCCTTGGATTTTAGCGAAGAAGTCCATTCGTTCTGCCAGCTTTGTGGGCTTCGGAGCCAGGTGGGCGGTGAGGGTCGCGATGAGGTCATCAAAACTCTCCTCTTCAACTTTCTTTGGTGAGATGAGGTCCTGCAGGAGGAGGAGGGTATCCATCCCACAAAGGCGTATGAGATGGGCCCTCTTCATGCCTGCGTCGGTGACCCGTAAGCACGTGAGGTAGTTCTTTAGGATCATCAACCAGGTGGTCCATTGCTCAGGATGGGCCAGGTCAAAATGGGCAATGCCCTCGTGAGAGGTTGCGGCTGAGGAGGCGGCGGCTGAGGTCGACGAAGAGGAGGACGTGGAGGGAGCGGATGAAGTGGAGGAGGTGGAGTTTGGATCCGACATCTTTGCTAGGGTGAGGGGTGGGCAGCAGAGCTAGCCGCGGTGAGACGAAGCGGGAAGCCGCGGGGTGAGGCGAGGGGACGAGACGAGCTGGCGGGCTTGCCGAGGCGCGGTGAAGCGAGGCGCTGCAAGGCGAGGAGCGCGGCGTGGCTAGGCGAGGCGAGACGAGGCCCACGAGGCGAGAGCGGTGTGAGGCGAGCGAGGCGAGGCGAGCGGCGTGGTGCTGCGGGGTGCGGGCCGGCTGTTTAGGCGAAGCGAGTTTGGCGAGGCGAACGAAACCCGGCGTGGCGAGCGCGGCGAGGCGAGGGTTGCTGAGCGAGGCGAGGCTGCGAGGCGAGCGGAGCGAGGCGCAATGCGGATGAGCGGTGATCCCAAACGAACGGTGGCGGCGGCGGAATCGGCTCGGTGCGTGCTTGGTCTCCTCCGGGTCTTGTTCAGGAAGGGTAGAATCCCATCCTCGTCGCCAGTGAAAAGTACTGAGAGCGTAGAGTGATTTCAGCAAGAGTACTTTTATTAAGCAGGAACAAGACAAGGACTGCCAGCTCGCAGGCCGGTATATATGCCCAGAGAAACCCACCACCAAAACACACCCCCTACTTCCTATAGGCTATTTACAGTAGCCGAGAGTCCCATAGGCTCTCGGCTGCGGACCTGGCCCTCTGATAGGTGCGGGCTAGGATCCGCTGGGCTATTGTTCTCCCTGAGCGAAGCTTCAGGGCTGTGCTTGACCGCATGGCCCAACGGTCGCGCACATGGTAATGGCGGAGTACATTACACTGGGGCAGCAGGGGGGGAGGGAGAGGGGTGGTCACACACCTTCCCTGAACTTCAAGTGGCGAAATCACCACTTGCAATTAGGGGAAGGCATGTGGCTGCTCCTCTCCCTCACTTTCTGCAAGATTTAAAGAACCCTCCAGCTGATCGACAGGCCACATGCTCCTGCCAGTCAGCTGGCGGGCCCTTTTAATGTCACAGAAGGGGAAGGAGGTGGTGGAAGGGAGACGGAGGGGAGAGGGGCAGCAGCTGTTGTGGGGCATGCCTCACATTTGAGGGGGTGGAGCCCTGAATTGCCTGTAGCTATGGGCCTGCCCTCCATAAATGGAGTTATCTGATCATGCATTAATTTGCAACTGGATCTGGCATAACTGACTGAGGCACTCGCAGTAGCAATACCATGCCCCAGTTTAGCTGGACTGGACTGCCAACGGCATTACTTCTGATTGATTTCACTGTCCTTCTTGGCAGGCATTCTTTAAAGGGCCAGCAGCTCACAGGAAGTTTGCCTAACCCATCCCAGGCTGTTGTGCAGGAGAACTTCTCGCTGGGTCAGAGGTAGGGGGAAGGGAGATTAGAAAGTTTGGAACTCCATTCCTATCAGTGTCTGATTAAAGCAGCTTTGATTCTCAAAAGCTTGTTCTCTGAAACTATTTTTGGTCTCTGAGGTGGATCTATTTCATGATTATTACTGAAAATAATTTTGTTGTATAGAGGAAGGGGCTGTTAAAAAATGATCCGCTCTGGGTGTTGAATATGCTAGGTATGCTACTGCCCTACATGATCACCATAAGTGACTTGATGGCAAAAAAGAAAAGAAAAGAGGAGGGTGTTAAAAATTATCCACCCTAGGTGCCAAATAGGCTAGGTATGCCACCGATTTGACCAGGTCTCCTTGGTCAATGTACGCTCACACCACAAGTACTCTTCATATGAGGGAAGTGAACTTACACGTCCCTACCAAAGCTCAGTTCTTTTCTCCCTGAATGTCCAATCCTCTAAAAGCAATTTTCCTTCAACAAGAGAAACAATGCTGAACATGTAAAATATATGGAAATTACACAATTATATTAACGTGAGTTAGATGCCAGAATCCCAGAGATCTTTAAAGTGCATGAAAGAATTTTCTGTGTACAGTGTTCAAACATAGGCATGAGACCATGAAAATTAGCAGTTTATCTAAGTGTTATGAATAGTATCATAAACAAAGGAAGGAGAAGATACTTGGGTCCATCATGGCTACAGTTCCCCAGATCAGCAAAGTAATTTGCAGATTTGCCTTTGCCCTTTATACTTTTCAGGGTTTTGTTAGAAACCAGAAACGTTGTTTAAAAGTGCATGCCCTAGGATCCTCTCTCTCTCTCTCTCACTGAGTGCTTCAAATTGACTCCATCACTTTGCCCGCTGCTATAAATTGCTTTTGAGCGCAGACAGTGTGTCAGGGTTGCCTATTCGCTTTCTGTTTTCAGTTCACTAGCTTCCACTGGACATATTGAAGAATAATGGGATGAAATTGAGCAAAGGAAAATTTGGAGAGAACATCAGGAAAATTTTTCCTAACTGTGAGACCTATTAGAGTGGGGAATAGATTCCCAGGAAATATGGTTGAGCACTCTATTTGCTTGAATCATTTGAGTGGAGAGAGGGCAAAGTATGCTGAGAAATATAGCAGCATAATAGCAAAGAGTTAGTAAACTAGGAGAATAAAATGTCATTTGGGCATTTTCAATCTCTATTTTCTGTTTTGAAAACTGAATAGCTGACTCAAAATCAGGAGAAATTCTAGTTTTGATATGAACATTCAAATTCTTTGGTATTGCTGCTGGCTGCCCCCCCCCCAATAAATTCACCAAGGGTTTCCAGCTTTGTGCCTAATGTTTTCAATGTCCTGTGCCTGCAAATGGAATGCAAAAGCTGTTTGACCCTATGACATGTTCATTTTAAAAGTAGCACTTCTGTATAACAATTGCCACCCTTGGAAGTGACATGTGCCAGCCTAGAAAACATTCTTAGCATCACTTTAGGAAAATGCAGTCATAATCTTTGGGAAAGGATATGCATGGGGTGAGAATGTGCCTCCCCCTATAAGTTTCATGGAATGTATTTATTTATTACCTTTTATTCTATCTTTCCTCCAAGGAACTCTAAGGCAGCACAGATGGTTCTTTCATTTCATCCCCCTAGCAAGACTGTGAGGAGGAGTCAACTGAGAGAGGTCACCCTGAGAGTATCATAACTCAGTAGGGATCTGTACTCTGGTTTTCCCAGATCTAGTTTGACACTTGAACCACTATGTCACACTGGCCTAGAAAAAAACAGACTTTTACTATGGGCAAAAGAAATCCTTGGAAACATTTGTGATCATTGACCATTGTCTGACCTCTGGTTGGTGGTCACGACCCTTGGGGATCATTCTTGGCCTCTACAGCCATCAAATACAGGTTGTCAGAGTGAGTGCTGGCACTAGGTAGATCCTTTCTGCCTTCCCACCTTGGCTCCCTTACACCATCATGCATTCTAGACTCAGGGAGGCTGTCACCTTGCCTTCTTGTAGTGCCTGGTGGGGGGGGGATGCTGTCGCTGTCCCACAGTCCTCTTGCAGGCACACCTCCTCCGGAGTTTTAGGGTTTGGGCCTTCCTCCAGGGCTTCTGGCCTGTCACCCTGAGCCCTATCCACCTTGCCTTCAAGTGGCTCTCCATCCTCTTCTTGGGGGGTGCAGGCTCCGCTGCCTTCTTGGGCTCTTTCTCCTCACAGCAGACAGCCCATTCCTGCCCTACTGGGACTCTCCTGCTCAGCCTGGCCTCCCTTCCTCCCAGCCAAGTGCTACCACTGCAGTCTGTGATCCTCACACCACTTCTGCCTCCTTGTTTTCCTCCCCTTTCTTTGGCTCCTGGCCGTTTTTTACTTGGGCAGTCAGCCAGAGCAAGCTGCGTCCTCCCATCTGCATTCCAGTGTTCCAGCCCAGCCACCTTTTATTCTGGCCGGGCTGTCAGGAGCATGCTGATGCCATCCAGGGCCCATGGAGGCACTGGGGGCCCACAACTTTATGTGTAAAAATGAAATACCACTCAAGTTTTAGAATTTGGTAGGTTAGTTTTGCAGTTGAATTGAAAAGCTTAAGTGATGGGTACCTAGTATCCCACTTCCCCCCCACCCCCGGTAATGCTTCAACTTCTTCACTGACATTTATCTTTCGTTTTGTGGCTTTCTCTGTATCCCACTTAATTGTAAAACTGGTGTGTGTGTGCGTGCATGTGTTGATGCATCATATTATGTTCCCCAGAATTCTTGAAAGGACAAAAGGTACACAACAATAATGGAAGTAAGATGCTATATTCCTATTCTCTGTTCAGCTTGGTGCATTAGAATTATTTTGTTGTGTTCTCTTAATTATCTGCAGAAACATACATAATGTGCTGAAATCATGCATGAAAGACCAAGGCTCAGGGAGCTGAAGACAACTCTGATAATGAGTCCCTGATTGATGCATGCTACATGTAAATACATTTTTATTCGGAGAAAGAGGGCATTTGTTACCACAAGTGTTTCACCTTCAACACAAATATGCGTTACCCTTACATTTACTCAGGGATTATTGCAGCACTACAACTAATTACTTCCCAGCATCTGTTGGCCTCAGGTTAGAGATGAGCCATTTCTGGCAATATGTGAATGAGTTCATGGAAAAGGGGGCCTGGATTATCATTGTCTGGGCAGATAGCATTACCTTGACAAAGTACCTAGAGCATACATACTGAGCACAACACTGTGCAGATAATTTATTCCACACATGGAGAAGCACAACTTTTAATATTGCTTTGTATAATTCAAAACTTAAAAAGCTTCCACCCCATCCCCACAAAGGAGGAAGTAGAATCCTGCTTAAATTGGATCTGTTATTGTCTGGTACTGCAGTCTTCAACCTGCCGATGGCGGTTAATTGCAAATAGGTAAGGGGTTGCAGTATAAGTAAGCCAGAATAAAAAGAACTACTGCAATTATGCAAACAATAATTGTAATAATAATCTCCTAAGTGAATACAAAAATACAAAATTACAGTAACATTTTTGTTTGTTTAGAACAGATGATGAATAGATGGACGAAATTCTCCGGAGTTGATGTTCCGTTTCGTAAAGACTTTTTCACACATCAAAACTCATAAAGAAGTATCCTCACAACGTCACAGACATTCCAAATGGATTCTCACATTGAACTTCATTTGCCTTGTGGTTGCCCACTCACCTAATTTACAGAGGTCCTCCTCCTCTTTATAATTCACGTGGTTTTCACATGGTTTTCCTCCTCTTTATAATTCACATGGTTTTCACTATCCTGAATAATCTGATATCATTTGCAGACTTGGCTAATACTGAGCTACTGCAGTGCTCAGTCCCAATTCCAAACCTTTTACGAACACATTAAATAGCATTGGTTCCAATACTGATCCTTGTGGGACCCTAGTGCTCTCTTCCTTCCATTGCAAGAACCGCCCATTTATTCTTACTTTCTGCTTCCTGCCAATTAAGCAATTTTTAATCCTTAAGAGGACCTGTGCTCTTATCTCATGATTGCTAAGCTTACTCAGGAGACTTTGGTGAGGTACCTTGTCAAAAGCCTTTTCAACTTACAGGTATATAATGTCTATTGGATTGCCCTTATTTATATGCTTGTTAACCTGTTCAGAGAACTCCAGGAGGGTGGTGGGGCAGGACTTCCTTTTGCAGAGGCCATTTCCCCTCAGCAGTCTTTGTTCCTCAATATACTTAATTATTGCCTCTTTAATAAGTTTATACTAATTTACCTGGAACAGATGTTAGGCTACTGCCCTGTAATTTCCTGGATCCTCCCCTAGAGCTCTTTTTAAAAATTCAGGTGACATTTGATATTTTCCACTCATCCTGCATAGAGGCTGATTTTACATATACTATTTAGTAAATCAACAATTTCATTTTTGGGTTAAGAACCTTTGGGTATAAGCCTTCTGGACCCACAGACTTATTTCTGTTTGCCTAGTAGTCCTAGAACTTCTTGTTCCCTCAATTTGACACAGTTCTTAAAAAAAAAAAGTAACTCCAGCATGGATACATACCCCATATTTTCCATAGTGAAAAAATGCAAAGAATTCATTCAATTTCTCTGCCATCTCCCCATCTTCCTTAAGTTATCCTTGTATTCCTTTGTCATCCAAAGTAATAATGGACTTGGTCCCCCTAAATCTGTAGGATGAAATAACAAGCCTGCTTGATGTCCCTCAGAATGCTGTGCATTTTCTTGCTTTTATTTATTTATTTATTTATTTATTTTTCACATTTTTATCCCGCCCTCCCCGGAGGCTCAGGGCGGCTAACAGGGCATATCGCCAATAAAATAGAAAACAGTACAAAATTTTTAAAATACATCAACATTAAAACAATATTAGTGCTCCTCTCAGTTAAATTCCAATTTACAATTTCTAAAAAAGGATGGCCGCCCCCTAGATGTCCCGTTCTCACCCATGATGCAGCGGTTGTGGGGCATTGATGATACATGCCCCACATCATGAGGTCATGTGCATTTTAAGAACCAGCCTTCTAAGAATGGCAGGATCAAGTTCATAGAATAGAATGACCTTTATCTCATCATTCAGAACTGCAGAGGGTCACAAATTGGCATTATAAATAGTGTACTCAATACTTTTTCATGAAAAAAACTTCTTGAGCAGAATTCTTTTTAGTTACCAACTGAAGACTAAGCATAAAGGTACTGTCTGAAGATGTTAGTAGCTGCCATCCAGACATCGTTAGTAATTTAACTCTGAGTTCTCGTCTGCTAAATTTACATTATTGGCACCACTTTTTGAAGTACTTCTGACTGATGTTGGTATTACAGGCTGATGGCCTGTCTTCTTATTACAGTCTTTTCAGAGGTCATTTCGGGGGAGATCGCGGGGAACGCAGTTCCCCCGGGTGAGGTGCAGGGGGGCGGGGCACATGACGAAGCCCTGCCCCCTGCTTCCGGCCGCCCCGCTTCCGGCCCTCATTCAGCCAGGAGGAGGCAGGAGAAGAGGGAGGGTAAGTTGCTTCCTCCCCGCCTCTCCCCACCCCTGCCTGCCTGGGGCCAGGGAGGGCCTTGGCGGGGCTTCCTCTTACTCCCGCCGGCCTTGCAGGCCCACCGCCTGGCCCCTGATGTCAGGGGGTGTGGCATATGCTAATGAGTTATGCTAATGAGTTCCCCTAGCTCTTTTTCTACAAAACGACCCCTGAGTCTTTTGGGTTTACCACTTATTTTCCTCTTAAAGGTAAAGGTTCCCTTGCTCGAAAGCCAGTCGAGTCCGACTCTAGGGTTGCGGTGCTCATCTCCGTTTCAAAGCTGAAGAGCCAGCGCTGTCCGAAGACGTTTCCGTGGTCATGTGGCCGGCATGACTAAACACCAAGGCGCAGGGAACGCTGTTACCTTCCCACCGAAGTGGTACCTATTTATCTACTTGCAATTTCTTGCTTTTGAACTGCTAGGTTGGCAGGAGCTGGAACTAGAGACAGAAGCTCACCCTGTCTTGCGGCACCCGGGTCTTGAACTGCTGAACTACTGACCTTCCACAGCCTGCAGTTCAGCGTCTTAACCACTTGAGCCACCGCAGCTCAGTAATGCAGTTGTTGTTGTTGTTCGGTCGCACAGTCGAGTCCGACTCTTTGCGACCCCATGGACCAGCTCCCTCCAGGCCCTCCGGTCTTCCGCCATCCTCTGAAGTTTGCTCAACTTCATGTTCGTTGCATCGATGACACTGTCTAACCATCTCATCCTTTGCCGTCCCCGTTTTCTTTGACCTTCAATCTTTCCCAGCATCAGGGTCTTCTCCAGTGAGTGCTCCCTTCTCATTTGGTGGCCAAAGTATTTGAGCTTCAGTTTCATTAGCTTCAGTTTCATTATTATTATTTTCCTCTTACAACAGAGTAAATATTTCTGATTTTAACTATATTTTGTTCACAGTAACTGTTAAACTTCTTTTTAAAATCTATATGCCCTTCCTTCTGGATTCAATTATCCCATCCTTGCTTGCTCAGCTTGAAAGATATTCTCTCTGATGAAGGAACTTGGGCTTTCTAAAAAGAGTTGCTAGCCAATGGATGGAGACTGGCAGGAACTGACAGAAGACTGGAAAGTGAGGTTTTACCATAGAATTTCTGCTGAATCATAGCTGGTCTTCCATCCAAGTACTGACGGTGCTTAGATTTCAAGAGGAAAAAGTTTTAGGACCACTTTCCCCTGCATTCTACCAGAAAAAAAGGTATAACTAAGGTAGGAGATACACTCCAAGTGTATTTCCAGGGATAGGTAATCATTTTGTTTAAAGCTAAAATGAGATAAATTCTACAATAATCTGCCCTGTGCATTGAGAATTTTAGTAACCAGGCAGTGTGAATGTACCACGCTGCCTGTGACTAGGAATGTAGCAATGTGGGGAGGGAACAAAGTGGGAACACATCAGAGGGGCAATTCTACAATGTTTAAGGATGAAGCCTTTTTATGGTTTGTTTTGTCTGTTCCCTCAATGACCCCCTCCTCCCTGCCTCATGTTTAGTTTAGTTTGTATCTGGATATATTTTTATAATGTTTTGTGTTTGTTAGCTGCCTTTGTGTCCCTGATTGGGCAAAAGGGTGGAATATAAATTTTGCAAAAGGAATCAAGGATGGAAATCTGTGCATGTTCAAATTAATTAACCATTCTGAAGTTCTAAGAAACAAATTCTTTGTAACTATGGGCCTGTTGGCTTGGTGGGTTACAAACAGTGATAGTTCCAATAAGAGAAATGGGCTAGGATGAATTTTCAGGGATGTCAGATTTTGTAAGAGTAAGGCCCTTTCTGCACTGACAGCTTGCTCCATAGAATCTGAGGAGTCAAGCCTTAAGGGTTGACTTTGCAGTCCGACGCATTCCCTCTGCACTGGTTTCCCCCCCTCCAGTTTATTTGTGTATTCCATATGCATGCTGCATCTACAAGCAAAATCCACATTTTTAAAAGCTAACTGGCTGCTTTGTCTAAGATGAAGAGAAAGACAAACATCTTTCAAAACTTTTAACTGCAACCCCCCCCCTCCGATACTGCCAAAAGAAAGGGAAGGGAGGGGAAAATCCAGGCCCACACATGCAAGACTGAGACATTTGGGAGCAGGAAATCCCCTAGTTCTTTATATTTACTCATTCCTTCTTATGCTCTCTGCTTTTTAAACTTTTGCCTGAGCAGGAGGACACATCCTCTTTTGTCTTTGAAGAAGGAGGGAAAGAAAACAGAATGGGGAGGGAGCATCAGAGAGAGAGAGGCAGAAACGGGGGAGGGCAGTGGGCAGCACTTAAATATCCACAGAAACAATTCTACTTTAGAAAGGATTAGTGATTCGAAAGTGGATGTGAACAAAGAATCACAGTAAAAGGAGTTTTGGTAACTGCGGGGCAACACTGTGCTGGAAGTAGTCTGAATGCAGATTCCTGTAAAACAAATGCAGAAACAAGAGAAATATCCAACACAAACTGTAAGTGAAAGCGGGAGGGAATGCAGAATGGAAGAATAGAATGCACTCAGAAACTGAGGCAAAATACGGGTGTAGAAGGGGTCTAACTTGCAACTATGTGAAAAATCGAAATAGAAGATATACAATAAAAAACAACTTTAAAATGGGTTTTTATCCTGCTTTTTCTCCTAGGATCACAAAGTAGCATCTGTCCCATTTTTATCTTCATACAATAACCTTGTAAGTTAGGTTGGGCTGAAAGAGAACAAGTGGCCCAATGTTATGGCAGAGTGAATATTAAACCCAAGGATATCTGCTTGTTGTAGACAGATATTTAAGCACTGGATGTTAGTCACTATGAGGGCTGCCCAGGTGGAGGCATCTGGCTGCCAGCATAATCATGGTGCTGCTAGTCTGCTCCCTATGGACATTTCACAGGAGAAAGCAGCAACACACAGTCCCCTACCAGGAACAGATGGTGTATCAAGGGAACCGGAGTCCATTGCAACCTTGGAATCATCCCCAAATCATGCAACAGCAGCTGAAGATGTCACCTGTGAGTGGCACACACAGGTGCAGCCAATCACCAGCTGTCAGTCTGGCCACTGCTCCCCAAAACCACCCCCACCCCCACACGGAAAGCCAGAAGACAGGGAGGAAACACCCTACAAGAGTGGCACCCCAACAGAGCTCCCCTGCTCAGCCTAGAGAAGTGGCCACCCTTGTGGCAGACAGGATGCCTCCCTTCTCCAGCAAGGGACAGACTGGCAGTACTGTTGCCTGCACACAAACATCCCCACTCTGATCCACCCACCCCCTTCCCTTGGAGAAGTAAAACTGAAAAGCAAAAAAGAAAAAAGAAAAGAGAAGACAACGATAATGATGAGGACAACTAGGCTTGAACCCACGGCACTTGAGATTCAGGACCTCCCTAACCTCAAGTCTAGGGAGAGGTTTTAAAAACACATGCCAGCAGCTTTTAGGTACCCTGCTGCAGCCCTGATGTCACCACCAGCCACAAAGTGCTGGCCAGAGAATATTGCCCAGACAGGCATGGCTCAGTGGAAAGGCACTTCGAGTTGTGGTCATCCCTTTGAGTCAAACCTTTGGAGAGGGGGCGTCTGTTAGGGTTCTGCAATGAAATATGTTAGCCACATGTTGTGGATTTTTCTCTCCCTGTTGAGTATTAGTGCTGAGTAGGGCTTTTTTTGTAGAAAAAGCCCAGCAGGAACTCATTAGCATAATAGGCCACACCCAACAACAGAAACTCATTAACATATTAGGCCACACCTGGACAGTGCAGCACATTGGCATATTAGGCCACACCCCCATACCTTCCCTTGGCTTGCCCAGGTGCAAGTCGGCCCTTGGACAGGCCGGGGAAGACTCTGAGTAAATGCCTCCCCGATCCTTCCAGCCCCCCCTGGCCTGCCCACCTCGGAGTCGCCAGGGGGGGTCACTCTCCAGGCCTTCCCTCTGTAGCCACGCATGCAGATGTTTTGGCTGTAGTGGGCGTGGCCAACTCTGAAGCCAGCCGGAACTCCGTTCCTGTGCGTTCCTGCCCAAAATAAGCCCTGGTGCTGAGTGCTCCTTTCCTTTCGTTTCCTTTCCTTTCCTTTCCTTTCCTTTCCTTTCCTTTCCTTTCCTTTCCTTTCCTTTCCTTTCCTTTCCTTTCCTTTCCTTTCCTTTCCTTTCCTTTCCTTTCCTTTCCTTTCCTTTCCTTTCCTTTCCTTTCCTTTCCTTTCCTTTCCTTTCCTTTCCTTTCCTTTCCTTTCCTTTCCTTTCCTTTCCTTTCCTTTCCTTTCCTTTCCTTTCCTTTCCTTTCCTTTCCTTTCCTTTCCTTTCCTTTCCTTTCCTTTCCTTTCCTTTCCTTTCCTTTCCTTTCCTTTCCTTTCCTTTCCTTTCCTTTCCTTTCCTTTCCTTTCCTTTCCTTTCCTTTCCTTTCCTTTCCTTTCCTTTCCTTTCCTTTCCTTTCCTTTCCTTTCCTTTCCTTTCCTTTCCTTTCCTTTCCTTTCCTTTCCTTTCCTTTCCTTTCCTTTCCTTTCCTTTCCTTTCCTTTCCTTTCCTTTCCTTTCCTTTCCTTTCCTTTCCTTTCCTTTCCTTTCCTTTCCTTTCCTTTCCTTTCCTTTCCTTTCCTTTCCTTTCCTCTCCTCTCCTCTCCTCTATTTAAAGCTCCTTGACTGAAAGCCTTGAGCAGTCAAAACCCATCTGTTAAGTAGCATTATCTGGACACAACATCAAACCAAAGGAAGAATCTTGCAACAGCAAGGGTGAGTTTAGGGAATCTGTCAGATAAAAGGAGTATAGCTTGTGATGACACAAAAATGAAAAATTATCTAGGTACTGTGTTAAAAAACTATTTCTATGGCTAATATAAAGAGGACACTCCAATAAAATATGTATTAAAGTATCGATTTCCCCCTGAGAACAATCACAAAGGCGATCTGAACAAGGAGTCTTTCTTAATCTTCCCTTCATAACCAGAGAGGGTTGTACATTCAATCGAGATAATAAGAAAGCTCTAAAATAATTTGGGATAGTTAGATAAAAAGCACAGAAAAGCAAGCAATTTTGGTGGAGGAATACCAAAAAATACAGAAGAGAAAACCCTGCGGGCATGAGACCATGTGCTCAACTCTCTTTCTTGGAAATTCTTCTTGATGGTAACAACTGTGAGTTCCAGGACCTGAATAATGTCAGGGTTTAGTCGAATAAAAGAGAGTTTTGTGTCAAGAATCTTGGACCAAGAAGATTTATGAGAATCTGCTTTTAATAAAGATAGGTATCTGGAGTTACTATAGAACAAAGTTTGGGTCAACATGACTACCCACCTGAATCTATCTTCATTGGAGTTGCTATAGAGCGCATTAAGGTACAAACTGAAGGCCAGTTGCCAAGCTTTAGCCTCCAAGGATGGTTGATCCAATTCTGCTTGTAGGGACACTCCAGCTATGCATTTTTGGTATGTTGGTCGACTTACAAAGGAAGCAAAGTAGAGGGAGGTCTGAGGATTCTTTGACTGATTGGATCCAGATGGCTGCCCCAAAAAGCAGAATAGGGATAATTTTCATATTGATATCTTCTTTTACAATACCTAAAAAAGTTTAGGATGCCTTCAGTACAAGGTCCTCCTCTCTTCAGCATGACTTTTTGATGAGAGGACCAACTCAAATTATATGTGAAAACTATTCCCAGATATGTAAATTCCTCCACTTGTTGGATTCTAACATTATTAGTAGACCATCGGTATAAGGGAGGTTTCTTTTTCTTCTGAAAGAGGAGTACTTTGCATTTACCATAATATAATTTCTAGATCTTCAGAATGACAGTAAATGGCAAATTTGTTCAATAGTCTCTGGAGTTCAACGCAAGAGCAGGACAGCAGAACTGCATTGTCAGCATGTAATAAAAGTGGGATCTCTAGGCCAGCTAGACAAGGAGGGTGACAATTTTATTAAGGGAGCTGGATAAATTTAAATATAAATTACATTAAAACAGTGCTAACAAGCAGCCCTGCCTAGTCAATAAAAAAGCTTTCTGACAAACCACCTTCTACACTGTGATTCAACAGTGCTCTCTCAGTAGTACTAAGTGCCCACTCTGTGCTTGTCCTGCCACTTAAGTGCAATGTTGTGTGCTCTAAGTCCTAGGCTTGCCAAGTCCCCCTGGGGGGCGGGGAAACCCCCACCCCAGATCCCCTGGGGGGCGGGGCCACGGCCATCCGAGGGAAAACTCTATGGTTTTCCCTCGGATGGTTGTGGCCCCACCCCCAGCGTGCCTGGTGTGGTTGTGTCACTTCCGGGCGACGGGGTTGCGGCGTGTGCGCGTGCACTCCCGGAGCAGTGCTGGAGTCCCCCGCTCCAGCGCCGATCCGACTTGGCAACCCTAATAAGTCCACATGGCGTGGAGCTCTAAGACAGAGTCCTGTACTGCACACCCTACCTAATGAGTTACAGAGTGTCCTGGCAGGGGGTTATGTAGGGCTGGAGGAGGGGTTTTGGCTGCTGCTGGGGAGGGAGGTGGTTGGGTGTGGGTGTAGCTGGCATCCTGTGCTTTGCAGGGCCTTGTGAGTGGGTCCATATTGGTGGGTGGCGGTTGGATTTCCATTTTGGGTGCCTGTGGGCTATGCCACCTTTTTTGATGGTGTAACTTTGCACTGCTGAAAGGGGGGGATTCCTGAGCTGGAGTGGCTTAGGGAGCTGACTCCCATCATACCCCCTAACCCACCCACTTCCACACCAGGACAGGGGCCTATGTTCTTGGCTCTCCAATGAGTGGTCACAGTGAGGTCGTATCAGCATGCAAGGCTGGTGTAGCAAACCTGGGGCACTCCTCTGACAGAGCCCCAGTTAATGGCAGTTTATCTCTGAGATATGCCAGCATACCAGCCACTCAGTTCCCTCAGCACCCCCACACACTGAGATTGCACAGCACATTGACTAAAGGATGTGCTCAGGATATGGCCCTGAGGAAGTCCATTATACGTGAAGCCTTCTCTGACTGGAGGAAAAAACAGTATGCAGTGAAAGTGGTCTTTTACTAAAGGTCACAGCGGTGTAGAATAGAAACCCCAGAATCTGTGTTTTTATGTTATAAAGAGTACTTGGTTACCGATGGTATTTTTTTCCAAAGCAAAAATTGCAGAATTACAATGACAACACCATTCATTACTGATGGGACAAAAAGGTCAACTAATACAGAGTCTTTTTGTAAGTATTGGTTTGCGGCTTTTGAAACACTCATGGCAAAGGATACATTGCCAGTAAATATGGAGAGAATTGTGTAGGCAATTTGTCTTGTACTGAATTAGTCCATCTTGCATGAAGTCGTGTTCATTGAAATGAAGTTCTTGTATATGCAAAGTACACAGAAGAAGGGATATGTTGTGCTTATAGGACTGGAGCAAAAAGCACGATCATTTTACAAAGACACAAATAAGTGAGAGGCACCCTATTCTTTCACTCTTCATTTGACTCGTGATTTAGTTGAGTCTCCTCTCTTCCTTTCTGCAGTAAATAACCAGAGTGATTCCAAGGAACTTCCAGTAAGTTCATGCGTAGTGCACTTTTATACCAATTGCAGGTGAATATTGGAAGAACATAAGGAACTATTGCAATAAAATCTTGTGTATTTTCTTGATTTCTTAATTTAGTGGTATTCAAAGTGTGTTCCAGGAAGGGTCGGGGATCCTGGGAAGCTTGGAGGGGGGCAAGGTGTCCCTGCATAAAAGGTTAGTAATCGCAGGCTAGCTGTCCAACAGTCCTCTGCCAATCTCGCTCTGCAATGTGCAGATGCAGAAGAGTGTTTGATATGTTTTAGGGTAAAATGTCATCCGGCTGACAGTGAGGACCCATGGGGCTGGAATGGGAGCAGAACTGTTTGCTCTAGAACATACCACAGAATCCTCTAAAATCCACAGGAGTACTGTGGCTGATAAGAGAGGCTTTTCATGTTAAATGACTACATGTGAAAAGGATTCTTTCAAAGCAAAACATTTGCACTTTAGGGGTGCTTCTGGGCTCTGCTTTGTCTTTGGATGCTCCCCCAGCAACTGTAGCCAGTGTGGTATAGAGGTCAGTATGTTGGATTACAACTGGAGAGATGCAGGTTTATGTCCCCCTCACCTCATTGGATGACCTTGAGCCAGTTAGCCAAACCTACCTCACAGGGTTTTGGTGGGGATAAAATGAAGGGCTTTGTATGCCACCTTGAGCTCCTTGAGAGAAAGGCAGGATAAAATGATCAAGGCAGCCTAAAGTGTCTTGGATCAATGTGAGTTGGTGTGCCAGCTGTGGCGTTTCCCTGAAAGATATGACCCAACTATGCTTATCTGTGCTCTGGGCATGTCAAGGCTTGAGTACTCTGATGCCTTCTATGTGGGGCTGCCTTTAAAGACCTCTTGAAACTTTATACTCATCCAAAATATTCTGGCAGGAGTATTGATGGGACTGGGCCACTGTGAGCACATACTCCCGAATTATAAATTTTTGAAGGTTTTGACTGTTGACCAGGTGTGTGAAGGAGTGTTTCCTCCAGGGCTCTTTTTGTGGAAAAAGCCCAGCAGGAACTCATTAGCATAATAGGCCACACCAAACAACAGAAACTCATTACCATATTAGGCCACACCCTGACAACACAGATCTGCCCTCACAGAGGCGGGAGAGCTTGTACCTAAATAAACCTTGGTTTTAAAGGTGCCACTGAACTGTTTTGGATTGATAGCTATGGAGGGGATGCGCAGATCTAGGAAGGAAGGAAGGAAGGAAGGAAGGAAGGAAGGAAGGGAAGAAAGAAAGAAAGAAAGAAAGAAAGAAAGAAAGAAAGAAAGAAAGAAAGAAAGAAAGAAAGAAAGAAAGAAAGAAAGAAAGAAAGAAAGAAACCAGGCTTCCTATTATTTTGGAAGCCTAACAAAATCCTGTTTTTGTTTATTTGGAGAACACTCACTGTACCCTAAGCTGAAATTCATGTTGTGTTTTTTTAAAAATACTTAAACCTTTACCTACAGTTAACTGTTATTGAAACCTAACCAGAAAGCTCCAAAAAATTTTCATGAACACCCCAAAACTAAGCCACTTTCCCAAAACCACAAAACAACTATAGAACATCAATTGTAATGCCAGGAGACAAACAGCAACAGCCTTGAAATCCCACCTGTAACACACAAACCGTTAAACATTTCAAATGCAATGTGATTTAAATTAAAAATTCTAAAACAAGTCACAAGACAAGCCTTTTAAATAAACAACAGCACAAAACAGAACCAAAGAAAACTATTTTAAAACTAGGCAGAAAGAAAACAAAGCCAATCCCCACTAAAACCCACCAGGCAAAAGTAAACAACCCCCCCCACAACAATATAAGTAATATTTTAAAACCAAGTGCAAACCAGTCCTGGCACAAAACAAGAAGCAGGTAGGCAGTGGCAGGTGAATTAATCCAAGGCACCAACAAATCAGAGCTACTAGACCAAAGTACTACAAAAAACCCTCTCACCCTGCAGCCAGGTCAGAAAGCTATAGGCTATGAGAAAATAATTGCGATTGAGCAGACAGTTCTAGTGTTCTCCCTAATGTGTGATCCCACTTCCGTGGAGAAATGCCTCCCACCCCCATTTCCTGGGAAACCTGTTAAAGGGAGAAAAATTAAGGCTAGGATCTTCAAATATTTCTAGAAATATTCAGGACCTGGATACTAGTATAGCCGAGAATCCTGAATATTATCCAACTACCCAAATATATCTGAAAAATAGCAATGTATTCATACAAGATATAATCAAGCACACTTCCCTATATCTGCCATTTGAAAATAAATAATAACTAACTTTAAGGTATTTAATGCTAAGGAAAGAAAGAGAGGGAAGGAAAGAGAGAGAGAGAGTACAGAGAAGGAACGAAGGAATGAAAGAGTGAAAGAAAGAGAGGGAAAGAAGGAGGGAAAGAAAGAGGGCAAAGATATGGGGACGGAGGGAGGCTCTCCCACCCCCCACCCCCGATCAAGGCCTACCCACCCACCTCCCTTGAGAGAGAGGAGGGAGAGGGGTGGCTGCAGGTGGGAAAGGCCCCTCCCCATGCCTGATCTCCGTGCGGAGATCGGGTGTGCAGGGGCCTTGGCTCCCTGCACTTAAAGGGGCTCCCATTAAGTGCAGGGAGCTGGCAGGAAAGCGCCCCGCACACCGGATCTCTGACTGGAAATTGGGCGTGCAAGGTCTTCTGGCTCCCTGTCAGTGGGAAAGGGGCCTGCGCCCCCGCATCAAGGCCCCACCACCCCCTCCCCCTGCAGCCCACCCTCTCCCCCCATCAAGCCCCAGCCACACACCCCACGCTGCCCACCCCCACTCCAGGAAAACAACTTACCATACTTCTGCTTGCTCCGGTGGCCCAACTTAGGACTGCTCAGTTGGGCCACCGAAGGCTGTAGGAGCAGGGGGCGTGGCCAAGCCGGGACACAGCCGGAACGCTGTTCCAATGCATTCTGCCCTCAAAATAGCCCTGGTTTCCTTCCATATAAATCTGATGGCACTTAGAGTTCTTCTAGAAATCTGAGGGCTTTCACCTTCTGAGATAAGGTGAATAGTGACCAGGGACACGGAGTTCTCTTCCCTCGGATTTGCTGGGCTTCTCCTTTACTTGATAAAGTAGATGAAAGCTTGGTTGTTTTATATTACTTTCCTTTATTATTACCTTATTCCTGTCTTGTTCTGGTTATGTTAATGTGGCCCTATGGATTGGGTTTTTAACTTCTGTTCTATTGTAAGAGTTCATAAAATGTTGTAACAGATTTGCTGTTGATGACTTTGTATTTTTTAAAAGATTTCAGTTGCTGTTAGTCTCTCTAGGCATTTCCTGCTGTTTGATTAGCTACTTTAAAATTAAATAATGTATAAATAATTTATTATAGTAATTTTAATATGGCATAAACCGCTTTGAACATAAAAGTGGGGTATAAATATTTTAATTTATTTTAAACACTGATGTAGAGAATCTGTGTGGAGCTCTGCCTATTCTTAAAATGCATTCTGTTTACAGCTGAAATAAAAAAGTCTATTTAGAGTCTATTTCACTACCAATATAGTGTTTTTAGCATGTTCTTGAATACCCTTGAAATTGTGTCTATTTTTCATCCAAAACCTGGTCACAAGAAACAGCTGAGCAAAAGGCCTCAGAGGTTGATTTTTAAGGCTCCAGGGAATGTTGCCAAAAAGCTTTTGGAGGCTTAATTCTCTTTTCTCTGAGCTATTATTAGTGTTCATGGCTTTGACAATTTTTGTGGAACTTATTTAGCTATTTGATCAAAGATTTTCTTCCCCATCATATGTGCACACTGAAGTATAAAAGTATAAACTTACAAAAATTCCACTCATTTCTAATTTTAAAATGTGTGGTCCAGTGATATCTAAAAAGAGTAACAGAAAGCCAAAGTATCTTTTCTTTTTTCTTTTCTGTCTTTCTGCAATTCTTTGTCATCTTTAATTTTTAAATATTTTTTGCTTGCTTGTGTTACTAACTAAGACTGGTTTCTGGCTTCTTGAACAAACCACTGTGCTATCATTGGAGCACATCTTAGCTCTCCATTTTAGCCCCCTTAATTTAATTTGTGACATGAAGTCATCATGGTAAATACAAAAAGGTATCAGTATGTTAAAACAGAAGTATTGTAATGAGTTGCGTGTGTAAACTTGACTCATTCCTGTGGCTGTGGAGTTTGACAGGAACAGAATACGCAATTGGGCTGTCTCTTCCAGCAGGATGTCTCCATGGCTCACAGAGACTGCCTCGACCTCTCCTATTCTTATGATGCACACAGCCACAGTTTAATGGCTGAAATGGCTCTGAGACTTTCCCAGTAGATCCAATTTTCACCCTCTGTGAATAGAAGCCTCAGCCTCTCAGCAAAAGAGGAGGAGAAGAAAAGCTTAGTTTGGTGATGAGTTAACATCTGAGGCCAGCATGAGAATAAATTTGTGACTCTTTGCTCCCGATGGCAAGGTTTTCACATTGTGATGAGTGGATGTGATGTAGGGCTTTCTTGGAAGAGACGAATCCACCAGGCTAATAGAGAATGATGGGGTATTTTGTCACTTTGAAAAGATGTTGCTACTCACAGCCGGCAGGCCTGCTGCTGTCTTCTCAGACAGTCACTGAGAAAACTGTTTAGGACAATCACAGCCATTAGGCTGTCCTGGTGAACCCCAGGACACAGATGGATATTTATGTAGTAGCTTTGGTATCGTAGAGAGCTGGCTCACTAATGCTCTGGACAAAGGTGGGAACCCTCTGCAAAAGAACTTAAGCCACCTTTTATAGAGAGTGTGGGAGACGAGAAGCCTGATTAATTGTGGAGCGTTATACCAGACCATGGTTTGTTTCACCAAGTATTTTGCTTCCAGTAGGGACAACATTCAGATAATACTAAACGTATAGACACAGGACATAAACATATTATTACCTTTCAGTCAGTCACAGCTGCTAGCAATTTAAGATTCAGAAATTAGAAAATGAAACCTTGTTGCATTGTTTGCTGCAGTTTGTTGCACTGACTGCTCACCCTATGCTGTCTCCTCTAGCTTCATGTACCATTTTGAAGTTATCTTATTGAGTGATTTAGAAAAAGCACAACTAGGAGACACACAAGGACTTGTAGGGGGCATCTCATCTTCCCCTCCCCTCCCCTCCTATTTCCTATTTCCCTTCCCTGAAAAACCCATAGCCTCTTTCCTTTTCCTGATTGCTTCTCTCCCTACCAACCAGCTCACCTACCATTATCTGCTCCCATTTTCAGTTTTTTCTCCTTCTTTCCACCTGGCACCTCTGCCTGGGAATATTCTGTGCAGTGCTGGCTGCAGGCCAGGGCCAGACTGGGCCCAACTGTGCCCTGCCGGCTGCCAAGCCAGGCTCAGTCGTACAGTGGCCATGTTTGCCAAACTCCAGGTAGGGCCTGAAGATCTCCTGGGATTACAACTGCTCTCCAGACTATAGAGATCAGTTCCCCTGGAGAAAATGGCAGCTGTTGGGGGCTAGGGTTGCCAGGTCCTTGGCTCTCGCCAGTGGGGGGTGGGAGGGAGCTTTCCGGGAGTGGGGGGGCAGAGTGATGACCCTGGCCTGATGATATCATGTGGAAGTGACGTCATCATGCCGGGGACGTCGTGCAGCATAGGCCGAGAATGTGTAAGTAACCCAAAGTCATCCAGTGAGCATCCACGGCAAAGTGGGGATTCAAACGTGAGCCTCTAACTGCTATGCCTCACTGATTGTCATGGGGGGGGGGCTGGCTGCTGTTGAACAATAGCGAGCAACAAGGCCTGTGTTGTTGTAAAAGTGTTGTGGCAGCAAGTTGCCTGGTGGCTGCTGACAGGCTTGGCCCCATAACATTTTCCTCAAAGCCTAAAACAACCCTAGAAAGGGCTCTCCCCCTGCCCTTTACTGACAAAAGCCAAGGCCTGGATACTGGTAATACTGTTGTGGTTGCTTAGCAATGATCACTGCTAGCACATTTTGCAGGGACTTAACTCCCTAATGGTTTTTTAAAATACAGATTTCAGATTTTTCTTTTCTTTTGCAAACCTGGGGCTTTTTTGGTTTGTAGAAAGATCTGTTTCGTCAATTCATGGCTCCAGTCTTCAGTACCCACGGATAGGCCCACATTGAGAATTAGGTATATTGATACACTGCCTCTCCAGAAACCTGTTTGAGGTAGCTTATATAGAAAACAATAAAGCAAAACCATTAAAACGAGCCACTAAGAAACCAATCAGAACATAAAAATGGCATCACACCCACACATCAAGCGGCAAAAATCATGTAGAATTTTAAATTTGGCCCTACAGCCAAAAGAAACTATAAACAGCTGAAAGAGATAAAAACTCCTAAGTTTCAAGCCAGGCTAAATAAGAATGTTCTAGCCTGGCAGCTAAATGGAAACAGGGTAAACCAGGTGAGTCTTATGGGGGAGGGCATCTGAAAAGCTATCTTAAGGTGAAAACAAAACTATTGTAAACCACCTCATTCTGTTCCTTATTGATTTATTATATTGTCTGTTGTTTTTTAAACAAAAATTGGATTGGATTCGGACGTGACTTTGCATGAGAAGAAGGCACTTGAACAAAGGGGCAGGTGTCCATAATTTCTACGGAGTCCCACTTTAGCTACAACCCCTTGTGCTGCATCCTTATTATTTCTGTGGGTCTCAGGATACACAGTAACTGCTTTTTAGATAGTACAGGAAGCTGCAAAGACACAGAAGAGGGAAAGATCCATTTCACCTGCTCATAGTTCTTTAAATTCAGTCTTTTGTCTATCAAGCATCTCCCATCAACCAGTGCTAGAGCCAAGCACCACACAAAAGTTAAGATACAAACCCTCCCATTAGGCTTACATACTAAAAGACACACAAGAAAGACTGGATGGAGGGAAAGGGAAATGTGTGTGGGTGCAGAGATTAGAGTGTCAGACTAGACTCTGTGAGATTCAAGTTCAGATGCCCACTCTGTCATGGAAGCTTGCTGCCTGCCTTCAAAAAGCCATTCTCTTTCTGTCTAAGGGTGTTTCTGCACTGGGTTTTACCCTGCGCTCAGAGCCATTATGCATCACGGCATTTTTTGCATTCTCTTTCTTTCAAGTCACCATCTCTCCTTATATATAATTCTGTTTTGGTCATGGACTCCCCTGAACATTCCAACACGCTTCCAAATCGGTTGGCTCTGTGATCTGTCATTCAGAGGGTCTCCCTATCCACTGGCTGCATTGCCTGAGTCCTGCCTCCAACATTCTAAACAGTTTGCTGTTCCTCTCCCCCGCATAGCCAGTCACAACACAGAGGTCATTTGCATATGCGGCCTCAGTGGCCTTTGCCTCTAACATTCCGAACAGTTTGCTGTTGCTGTTCTGAGGTAAAATGTGTTTTGAGGTAAAATACATTTCCCCTTATTGCCTGTTGGGAGAAACCATTGTTGCCAATTTCCAGGTGAGGGCTGAAGATCACTCAGAATTACAACTGCTTTCCAGATGGCAGAGATCAGTTCCCCTGGAGAAAATGGTGGACTCTGTGTCCTTATATCCTGCTGAGAGGGCCCCTGTATGACAGCTAATGTGATGTAGCAGTCAGGGCTTCAGAGCACGGTAGAGGATGGGAGGGGTGGAAAGCTGAAGAGTGAGGAGAAAATAAAGGTAGTTTGATGATTGGCTGGGAAGGAGATAGGGTTGCTGTAATGATTTCATGTTTATTTGTGTGTGTGTGTCTTTAAAAGTTTGGTTGCATGGCGGTGAGAGATAGTCTAGGGTGGTTGAAACAGGCAAGTGAGTGTGATTGGTGACTGGCAGAAAGGGGGAGGGGTTTTAGAAAATGTGTGTCAACCAAGAGTTACAGTTTAGACAGTTGAAGAAGACAGAGAGTTGTTAAGTTCTGGGTATGAGAGAAGGAGACACATCCCTGTGTGGGATAAGCTGGTCCTGTGTATGAAAAGAGTGAAGCAGTCTTGTGTGATATAAGAGTTCTGAGTTAAATATTTGTGTGTGAAAGGAGAGACATTCAGTTCTGTGTTATAGGAGTTATAAGCTGAAAGCTGAGAGTCTAGGAAACAGTAAAGATTATATGGACTTGAAGGAAAAGTGTTACAAAGTTACCTATGAAAAATCCCTGTCAGTAGGGAGCAAACTGTGTGTTATACCTACTTTACTAGTTACATGGTTCTACCCTCGTATTTATGCTTTATTTAAATAAATCCTATTTCATTCAAGTATACCGGCTCTGAAAGAAAAAATTCCTCAGGAAACACATAGACCCTCATGAAAGCCAAAACCCTCAACCTACCTACCCACTGATAGAAATATTATAGAAAAAGGTTTGGAAAGCCTTAAATTTCCTGGTGGCAGCCGTATACCCAGTTGAACAAAACATAAAGAACAATTTTAAAGTAAAACCAGACCTCCCCAGTTAAGGGGTCATCACAGTTGCCAACTCCAGGTGGGAAATTCCTGGAGATTTGAGAGATGGAGCCTGGAGAGGGTGAGGTTTCAGAAGGGGTGGGACAGGTACAATGCCATAGACTCCACCCTCCAAACCAACCATTCCCTTCTGGGGAACCATTGTTGCCAATCTCCAGGTGGGGGCTGGATATCACTCAGAATTACAACTACTCCCCAGGAGGGAGGGGGGAGGAGATGGAAAGCTGAAGCCAGAGGGGCAGATCAAGGTAGGTTGATGGTTGGCTGGGAAGGAGATAGGGTTGCCAACTCCAAGTTGGAAATTCCTGGCGATTTGAGGGGTGAAGCCTGGAGAGGGTGGGGTTTGAGGAGGGGTTTGAGGAGGGGTGGGACCTCAGGCAGGTATACTGCCAAACCAGCCCTCCAAACCAGCCATTCCCTCTTGGGGAAATATTGTTGCCAATCTCCAGGTGAGGGCTGGAGATCACTCAAAATTACAAGTGTTCTTCAGGTAGCAGAGATCAGTTCCTCTGGACAAAATGGTGGACTCGGTATCATTATACCCTGCCGACGTCACCACAGCAAATTGACACTGAGTGCTCAAGGCCAGGGCACCCACCCAAAGCCTCTTTCCAGAGTTTGTTGTATTTATTTCCTAGTTCATATTTCTTTCTGAATTGCCTCCAGTTTTCACTCAATATTTTCCCTGGGTTTTAAAAAAAATTCTACATTGTTCAGCTGTCAGTTCAGCTTTCCCCCACTATTTCTGTGGGGAATCTGAATGCTGTTGTTTTGGCAAACTTTAACTCCCCACCCGGCTGCATGCTGGAGTAATGCAATGTAAAATTGATCCTTCAAAGTATTCATCCCTGCCCCTTTTCCGCCCCCCTCAGAGGCCACTCCTCCACCCACCCCCTTCTGTGTCCTCCACAGGGAGGCAACAGGAGTCCTTTGTTGTGCTCACAAATGAAGGGAAAGTATTGTGTGGGCACTGTATGTACTTTGAGCTGGGACTTTCAAGTTTGCAAGCACCGGGACAAAAGTCAAAAGGTTCTCTGCATTCTGTAAAATGGCTGAGTCTCTGAGCTCACCTCTGCCATTGGAACTGGTGCAGGGCAATCAGCAGCGTGGTTGGGCTTAAATCTTTCTTTCTTTCTTTCTTTCTTTCTTTCTTTCTTTCTTTCTTTCTTTCTTTCTTTCTTTCTTTCTTTCTCTTTTTGGGGGAAAGCAGTTTCATTTATGGAAATGAACAAGGAGGATTTAAATGGATGGCGCAAGGAGCAAAGGGTGGAACTGGGATGGACAAACAAAAAAGGGGGGGTGATCATTAGCTTGGAATGAAATTGACATCAGGATGGGAAAGGTTTCTCCATTTAATGCTTCAGTGGACAAAAATAGTTTATGAGTTGGCTTCTCCTAAAACAAAGTAATCACCACGCTCTGTGCTGAGCGCAGTCAGCAGTGCTGGAACTTTGCTCAGGGAGGGGAGGGAGAATGGGGGAGGGCATCAAACCTTTCCTGTTCCCACTCTTATTTAATAACTTTTCTATATGGGTTTCTGCATTTCCACTTTCTCGTAGCCTAATTGAGAGAAGTTCTCTAAACAAATAAATCTTGCTAGCCTGTTTTTTCTCTTTATAGACCTTTCTTTAGGCTTCAATGATCCCTTTTGCAGTTTCTTGTCCTTTTATGTACACCAATTGGAAATTAGCCAGTGTAGTAATAATCAGATTTTGTGTGCTACAATCTGCATTTTCTCATCTTGTCATCTCATATTTAGACTCTGAAGGTTGTGGAGCAGTTAATTAAAAATTAGCTTTTTCCTTCTTGATCTGATGCTCAATTCTAAAAAGCCACACATTGAAATTATCTCCTTTAAGCTTCTCTAGGATTGCATATTGTTTTGGTATGATTTAGCAATTCCAAAAGGAAGGGAGAGAAAAATTCTTCACTCAGAGCTTGGGAACAGCAGTTATGCAAATTCCCAGTATTTTTTGTTCTTGTCAGCAGGCAGTGAAGCCTTTTAATTGCTCAAGTAAAAGAAAAACAAACAAATAAGAAAAGTTTATTTAAAATTTTAAAATACACTCTGAGCACTTGGAGCCCTATTGGGATATTTGGTTAATATAGCAGAGTTTGCCCAGTCATAGAAGTATGATAATGAGTGTAATAAATAAATCTCCCAAAAAGTATATTGCAAAAAAAAGAGGTAAACTTACATTTATTCAAATAGATCCAGTTCACATACAAGTTGAAATCAAAAGGAGAGAAAGAAGCCTAATCTAAAGAGTACTTTCCCTATCACAAATGGCCAGCTTGTCTGGGATCATGTGTGTGGGAGTATAAACTTTGTTGGTCTTAAAAGTGCCACTGGACTCAATTTTTGTTCTAAATAAATGGAGGCCAGCCTTACAAGTCCAGAATGCAGTGGTAAATTTTTAACAGAAATTTGAATCCAGTTGGACCCATGCTGATCATCACTTGCTGCTGTTAGCGCAGCCACCCAGTGACCCTTAGTCATCTGGCCAAGGCCAGAGGCCAGAATGACATTGCCTTCAGTACTGCAGTTGCAATGGTATTAGGGTTTGAATCCTATGGTCTGTACTCAGGCCATGAAATGCACCTGTTATGTATAAAGGATGAACCCAGGACCTATAAATAGAAAAATGAAGTATTGCTGTATCAAAATATATAGATCCAAGATATTTTTACTGCTGCTAAAATGGTTTTTCTCTCTTTCACAGAAGGAGGTACACGCATTTACAAGTAGGACAGGACTGAATGCCTAGCCAAGGAAATGTTATCCATCAGCAAAATTGCCACATACAACATAATCGGGAACCTGGCTTGACTGCTGCTGTTCCAATAGCATTGTATACATTATTAATAGAACCTGACAAGGTAACATATATAACACCAATCAGTTCTTGACTTCTTGTTTTCTACACTGGGCCTTGATCTTTTCCCCCAATTAGCTATGGTAGAAAGAAAAACCGAAAGAAGAGAGGAGGAACCTTTTCCTCTTAATAGTAAAACCCTTTTTGGGGGGGTTGTTCTTGGAAGGGAAAGAAATGAGAAACATCCTTTGTTATACAATATGGAGCAAAATCAGGAGAAAGAAAACTTTGTCCCTCCCTACTTATGTCAATGACAAAACAGCCATCAATTTTAATAATGTAGGATTGCGGTCTGAAGGTGCATACCAGATGCAGTGGTGAAACTGCCATGATGGCACACTCACCACCTGTTCGATACACATAGGCCCCTGCCACACGGCAGGGGAAAAGCCTCTTAAGGCGCGGCTTTTAAAAGCCGCACCAACGTTGAGACGCTGCGGCGGGATCCCACGGATCCCCTGGCCGCGGCGCCTTTTCACCCCGGCGCGATCAAACGCCGAGGAGAAAACACGGCCCTAATCGGGAGCCGGCCGAACTGCGCATGTCGGAGCATGTGCAGTTCAGCTCCGGGCCGGGGTTGTGCCGGCACAAGGAAGCGCCGGCGATCAAACGCCCGGCTTGCCGCGCAGCTACAGGATGAACCACCAAGGTAGGTGGTTGCAAGTTGCGCCGGCTTTTCTGGGGAAAGGGCCAGTTCGGGTACGGAAGCAGGACGCTTCCCAGATGTTGTGGTGTGATAGCGCTGCTTTGATCCGCCCCCGAACTGTCCCGCAACTGGCCCAAATCCCCTCGTGTGGATGGGACCGTAGAAGATCAAGGCTAAGTGTTTGTATCCCTTCCTGCATTAAAAGCCTGAGTAAGGCTGAGCCCATGGCTTGCAGCCTGTAGCTTTGAGTGACCCCACCCTATCGATCCCGGACCCTACCCTATGGACCTTCCTTCCTTCCTTCCTTCCTTCCTTCCTTCCTTCCTTCCTTCCTTCCTTCCTTCCTTTTGTTGTTTGTTTAATCGTATCTGTCTGTATGTTTGTGATATGTAAACAGCATAAATGTATACTCTTCTCTCTAAGATTGAGCTCATCTGGTTTGGAGATGAAGCTGGATTTGCACAGCACTGACACAAGGTCCAGCCAGTCACAAAGCCACTTTCTTTCTAAATTGTTAACCAAAAAGTAAAAAGAAAAACCTTTAAATATAAAAAGTAGCAAACAAAGAGATAACTACTCCAGGAATTTGGAGCAAATAATCCGAATTTTGGTGTAGTGGTTTGGTGTAGTGATTAAGTGCATGGACTCTAATCTGGGAGAACCGGGTTTGATTCCCCACTCCTACACTTGCAGCTGCTGGTGTGAGCTTGGGTCAGTCATAAGTTTTTTCAGAGCTGTTCTCTCAAGGACAGTTCTGGAAAGAGCTCTCTCAGCCCCACCTACCTCACAGGGTATCTGTTGTGGGGAGGGGAAGGGAAGGGAAGGGAGTTTGTAAGCCGCACTGAGACTCCTTCGGGTAGTGAAGGGCGGGGTATAAATCCAATCTCTTCTTCTTCTGAAGCAAAGTGGGGGGGGGGTAATTGGATCCACAGGTTTTACGCGGGTCAGTTGGGGGAGTGAAGGTAGATAGAAGCTGGGGCTATCTTGTAGCATATAAATTTTCTCTATGCAGTATTTAGCAAATAGGGCTCCTCATAGTTTGTAGCAGATAAGGCCCTGTGGTAGCATTAAAAGATAACCCTTTTAGCCTTAAGAGGGCCAGATAGCCCTGGTAAGCCTGGTCTCATCAGATCTTGGAAGCTAGCTGAGTCAGTCCTGGCTAGTGTTTGGATGGGAGATCACCAAGGAAGGGCAGGATCATTACTTGGGATGGTCACAAACCACATTTTTGTGGTTTGGGTCGTGGCTGAACCACGAACTGACAAGCAAGTTTGCAAACCAAACCTGTTTAAACCCCTGCTTTCTGCTCCCTGCAAAAAAAATGGCGGGGAGAAGAAAGCAGGAGTTTAAATGGCTCCAAGCCATTTAAACCAAACAGCTGAGCAGCAGGCAAGCAGAAAGCAACGGGTGAAATGGCTCAGAGCCATTTAAACTCCTGCTTTCTGCTCACTGTGGCTTTAAACCAAACAGCTGAGCTGTTTTTTGTGAAGAGCAGAAAGCAGGGTTCTAAGTGGCTCAGAGCCATTTCACCCTTTGCTTTCTGCTCACCACGAAAAGCTGCTCAGAGCCATTTAAACCCTGTTTTCTGCTCTTCATGAACTGCCATAAGCCACCATGAACTGTATTAAAATTTGTGGAACTTCATGGCGGCTCTTCAGTTCACAAAGATCACTTCATGAACCATGAACTGGCCAAAATTTGTGACAAACTTTAGTTTGTAAGGTGGTTTGTGCTCATCCGTAATCATTACACAGAAGTAGGCAATGGCAAACCACTTCTGAATGTCTCTGGCCTTAAACCCCTATGGGCTCACCATAAGGCACCTGGGACCTGGCAGCACTTTCCACATACAGAGAGGTCTCAGAATTGTGGATGTTGTTAGATTCTCTGGACTTGGTACTGCCAGGGAACCATGGAAAATTAGCAGAGTGCTCAAAGGCTTTAACGCAGCAAAGCTTGGGGTTAGGTGTGGCAACAGACTTACAAAGTTACACGGAGTCAGCAGTCAGTTCTAAAACTAATAAGTAACTTTAATTAAAGGAAATACATGCTTGAGAGCAATGTTCCCTCTAAGCTGTGGAGTCTTGTGAGCAAAAATTCACCTTTGTGAGCTCCTGGCATTAAAATTGTGAGCAAGCGGTTTGGCTCCTGCATAGATTAGTTTGCTCTGGAGCCCTCCTTCCTGAGTGAAGACAAAAATGTGTGAGCCAGAGGCTAAAAAACTGTGAGCTAGCTCACACTAACTCAGCTTAGAGGGAACACTGCTTGAGAGTGCAGGTAAATGATAAATATAGATTACCTATTCTAACTAACTACATAGTGTTGGGTGCTGGACACATGTCCAGCCTCCATGGTGCAAGATGGAGATCAAGGACCTTCTTTGTGTGCCTGCAAGAGAGTGTGAGAGCGGAAGCAGAGGAAATTGCCCCTAAGAGTAGCATTCTACTTCAAAGGAAAGGATCAGATAGCAGAAAGGAAAGGATACTCTATGCGTCCTGACCTCTCTATCTGTCTAAACTCTTTGGTGCCATCTTCTCAAGTTTGGGACAGGAGACAGTGCAAAGTCCTCCACTTCTAACACCCCCTCTCGATGTCTCATGGCTCAGCCAACAAGATTAATCTTCTTTCTGTACAGCACTTAAACAAATAGCTTTTATATAAAGGTGGGGAAACAACAGGTTCAGAACTGGGAGTTTTAAACAAAACGGTGTGAATAAAAACTTAATTGAGCAGTCCCAAAGTCAGGGTAAAAAGAAAAGGAGGTCTCTTTAGCAGTGTTCCCTCTAAGGTGAGTTAGTGTGAGCTAGCGCACAGTTTTTTAGCCTCCAGCTCACACATTTCTGTCTTAGCTCAGGAAGGGATGTCTCCAGAGCAAACTAATTCATGCAGTAGCCAAATCACTCGCTCACAACTTTAATGCCAGTAGCTCACAAAGTAGAATTTTTGCTCACAGGACTTCACAGCTTAGAGGGAGCATTGCTCTTTAGTCTCCAGGCCCTGACTCACAAACTGCAAACAGGTCAGAAGGCACACTTGGTGAGTTCTCTTTCCTTCAGAAGCTCTGGGAAGCCGCTTTTCCTCACAGTCACAGCAGGAGAACTCCCACAAACACTCAGGATCAAACATCCACACCAGAAGGTAGCCAGTCTTCTGACGAATGCCTCTCTCCATCTCCACAGGCTTTTTCCCCTCTCAAACTTTTTTTTTAGAAATTCTTCATACCTTCAGGAGACAAATGCCTCACTTCTTCTCTGCTTCTCTCTTGGAGTCCCCCTTCCTTTTCCTGACCTGTTGCCAGGCAACCACTCACGCAGCCTCTGCCTAGAAATCCCCTCCAGCTAGAGGGCAGTGTTTCCAGACCAGGCCCACTAAGTGGATAAAAACATGCCACAAACTTGTTAACAATAAACACATATTTTCACTGTACAAGGATGCTGAAAATTTCACAGTGAATATGATCACTGGTGGAGCTAACTGCCAACTTACACATGTGTAAGGTCCCTTTGCCAGATCCCTTTGGTAGTGCTGTTTATATATTCAGTTAGAACACTGTGCACCTGCACAGTAGCTGCTTGTGCTACAGGATCATGCCTCAGTTGTGCCTTGGTACTTAAGTTTCATTCATTTCTGTGCTGCAGCTTATAGCCTCTTTTTAGCCTTGCACAACTGGTAAACTCAGTCACTGGAGAAGGTGGCATTTATCCCCCAGGATCATAGAGCCTACTTTTCAAGCACAGATTGCTCACAGTTTGCCCTATATTTATACAACTTTATCCCTGATCAGGATGTTCATTTGCTTGACCATGCAGGTATTATGTGCCAGGAGTACTGCATTGTAAAAGTTCTGAGATACATTCCTTTCAGTACTTGTGATAGAGTTGCCAGCCAGCAACTGACAACCATTGGGAATCAGGAGAGGGGCAGGGATAGGGGGGGGAGCATCACCAGGCAACAGTGTTTTAAATTCTTTCCCCCCTTCCACTAGCCACTGGGTGCTGGCAGAAAACAGGAGCTGGGGACATGAGATCTCCTGCCCACAGAGGGAAAACGAGAACCCTAACTTGTGAAGTTTTAGAAGTAATTTTTTAAATTAATGCAGTGGAGAGGGGACAAGAGATAAAGTACAACTCCTATTAGGCTATGCAATAACACACATATGTGAATTGATCTAGAATAAACCCAGACAGCTCAGTTGCCCCTTACCAACATTGAGCTATATTGTCACAAGGCACACAGAGATATCAAAGGAGTAAGTTGCAACACAAAATGTAAGAAATTATTTTTCTTTCTTTTAACAATATGCCTTTTAAGTTGGAACTGGTGGCAGTAACAAACATCATAGTGGAACAAAGAGTGGCAGCTATGAAAAAGCAACAAGCAATTGTGCATGGGCAGTCATCTTTTTCTTGCAATTTGATATATTTGAGCTGTTCTGATGTAGTCTGCATCAGTCTATTGAACTTCAGCTCCCATGATCACTACCTGTTGCCAAGATACAAATCAAATAATCAAGTAATAAGGCATATGTGATGGACTTGGTGCCAAGTAGTACAGACCTAGAGGGGTGTGGTAGTACAGATCTAGAAAGGGGGGGAGCAGTGGCGCAGTGGGTAAATCCCCTGCATAACTATAACATCTGAACTGCCAAGCTTTGTCAGTTCTAGCCCTGTGCTGGTGTGAGCAACCAAGCCTTGTCCCTAACTCATCGTCTACCCAGCGATTCGAAAGCTTCAGCAAGTAGATAAATTGGGGACCACCTGTAAGGGGGTGGGCACACCACTCCCCTTGGGAGGTGTTAGCTGCCAGTGTGACATCTGCAGCGCGGCGAAGATAAAAAAAGTGGAAAAATCTGTTTCAGCATTCTCTGCAGTGGAGCAAATCGGCCAGGCGGTGCAGTGTGGCAGTGCAACATCGAGAGCCCTGACGTCTTCAGCCAGCCAACAGAATACATGCCGTTGGGACATGACTGATACAGCCTGCAGATGGATCCTCCGACCAGCTACAATGTGTGTGTGATTAAATATTGTATGTTGTCTTCCCTATCCCCCACGAATACATTGTTAGTCCATTGTCTTTGAGTAACTGTAAATCGCTCTGAGCCCGTATGAGTGGGAAAAAGTGATCAATAAATTGAAAGTATTATTATCCGAGGTCGATTCGGGGGGATCACAGGGGATCGCAGTTCCCCCGGGTGCGGTGCAGGGGGCGGGGCACATGATGAAGCCCTGCCCCCTGCTTCCGGCCGCCCCGCTTCCAGCCCTCATTCAGCCAGGAGGAGGCAGGAGAAGAGGGAGGGTAAGTTGCTTCCTCCCCACCTCTCCCCACCCCTGCCTGCCTGGGGCCAGGGAGGGCCTTGGCAGGGCTTCCTTGCACTCCCGCCGGCCTTGCAGGTCCACCGCCGGGCCCCTGATGTCAGGGGGTGTGGCATATGCTAATGAGTTATGCTAATGAGTTCCCCTCGCTCTTTTCCTACGAAATGACCCATTATGATGATGATGATGATGATGATGATGTGTACTGTGTGCCTTCACAGTGGATAGCATAGCTGTCCTGAAAGAAAATGTCTGATGCTGCGCTGCCCATGCCACACAGTCGCCTGAAATGCCGGTTGAGTGCATCCAGCCCAATCAGATGAAACCAGCCTGGATTGCTGGTGTCAAGAGGTGCTGTACCAGCTTCCACCACAGGCCTCAGAAGCCATAGCCCAACTCAGTGAAGGCAGAGGCTTAGCAACCAGGTCTGTCAAACCAAATTAAGTCCCATAATTCAGAAAAGTCTTATGAGACCAGGGGAACAGGGTGGGGCTTTTAGGAGCTATGAGGAGCTCAGGGCTGAGGAGAAGATGCTGGTCTGTTTCTGTTCAAAAAGAATGGAAAAGCAACCAGGAGGAAAGAGGAGGAAGCTGGGTGTGGCAACCCCCATCCCCTTCTTGAGCTGAGCTCCAATACCAAGATTCCTTTGACACTGGTGTAAATTCACTGGCTGAAATCCAAAGACTTTTTTCTTAACTGGATTGCTGGGAGGGCGGTAAGAAAACGAAATTATACTGGCAAAGACTTTCCTGTTATAGCAGGAATTTGTTCTCCATAGTTCTCTGCTCTCAACAAAGCTGCTTAAGAGGAGTAGGAATGGTCCAGGGGTAACTTCCCAGGGAATGATTAGTGCAGATTCTCTGAACTTTCCTTAGTAGGCTTACTCCCTTTCCCATTGTCATCAAAGGCAAATAAAACAGAGCACTCAAGGCCTGCTGTGCCGAATTCTCCATCTGCAGCTTGAGTCACTGTGCCCCTGGTAATGCTCTGCCATCCAAGCTGCTATCAAGTGTGTGTCTGTGCACCACATTTTTTTTTCTTTTTGAGAGATGACAGTTCCCAAGTGAAAGGACACTTCAGCTCTAATAAAAACTTTCTTTCTATTGTCTGAGTTTTGTTTGTTTTCTGGCAAACCCCTCACTGCCTGTGTTTTGTGTGCAGTTGTACATTTCCCACTTCTGTGCACAGAGGCCAACTGGAGTCTTTGGAGGCTTCTCTGTTGTATTGCCTGAAGCAAATACCACAGCTCAATTGCAATTTAATATTGTAATCAGGGAGCAAACTGTGCAGTTTTGGCACATGGTGATAATTATTAACTAGCTCTATTAGTGTTCGGATTCTAGTAACTAATATTTACAAAAGGTTCCCTGTGTAGGGGAGACCTTGCCTAGACACCAACATTTGACATATTCCTGAGTGATTGTCAGTGGACCTTTGAGCCACTGTTCAGGCTCACTGTTTAAAAAGGAAACATCAATACTGCAAAATCGCACTTCAAAAGACCTATTTCATGAATAATAAATTCTCAAGATGTAAAACTATACCAAGCGTCAGAACATTTTGTTAATTTATGAGCAAGGTCCCTGTGAAAAAAAATAGGGAAGATCAGATTTTTTAAAAAAAAAATATACAACAGGAAGGCCATTTAAACACTAATCTGTTATGTGCACATTTTCTTCATGCTTCCAAATGGCATGTAATTTGATCTCTTAATTTCATAGCTCAGAGATCACACAAAAGAAGAGACCAGGCAACCAAAGTTACAGCTCTCCAATTGAAATAAATTAAAAATATGGTTGTTTTCAATGAATCAAAGTAACATTACAGTCTTTTCAGTAGCTTTTTCAAAATCTTTGAGTGACACTTGAATACCTGATCTAGGACACCCCGAGTGTTATTAGAACTCACTGACAGAGAAATCCTAAGAAACTAGAGCAAAGCACAGCAGGGCTTTTTACATAAGACTTGTAAGTAGCCACTTGTCTGGTTGCCTGTGGCAAGAATTCCCCCAAGTGGCACTGGCCAGGCAGGAAAACTGTTGTAAAGAGGGGGGGGGGGAAGAGTTGCATGGTTTTCTTCTTGTGGTTGTCAATGTCAAGTAAAAATCTGTGGTCTAAAAACTTTGGGGTGTTTCTGTTTTGTAGCTTTATACCAGTGTTACACAAATCATACAGTGACATTAGGTGAGCCAACTCTCTTTTTTGTTCTGCCCTTGACACAGTGCTTCTGTCAATGCAAACAAAGAACACCCTGAGAAAGGGAAGAAGTAAACTTGTGCCTGATCCACAGTCTGTAGAAGCCATTTCTATTACTGGGAGGAGCAGCAGGGGAGAAAACAGGTAGTAAGTGACAGTAAGCTTTGCTGTGCTCACTGGTTTGGGGGTTTTTTTGGACGGTTTTACACTGATGCAAGGGAGAGCAAATGCTCAGACATTTTACTGTGCCATAGTAGAGTCATCTTTGGCTTTTCGCCCTAGTTCAAACTTTAGAATATGACATTTTGCTTTTTCTTCCTTTCCTTTTGTGCATTGCTGGCACAAGTGAGCAAAAAAACCAGATCAGGTTGATAGGCAACTAATTATTAGATTTATACTGTTAGACACTAGAATGCAAATGCTCTCTTCTGAGTTCCATGTATAGGGCAAATAAACAATATCCAACTGGCCTCAAAAATTTCAGACTGGCCAAAATGTTTCCTTTAAGTTCTCAGATACTGATGGGAAAAGGAAGTCTCCTGGCTTGGCATAGTGTTTTGACTCTGGTACAAGATTGAGGGATGAAGTTCCATCCCCAAACTGGAACTGAAATGCGAATGGCAGAAACAAATACAAAGTTTCACGTTAAATGTTCATTGGATGCAGAAGTAATTTCCCCACCTGAAATATGAAGAACATTAGTGTTTTAAAGGGCTTCTTCTGAATCACTGGGTACTGCTCTTTGGATTGCTTCATAGCAGTGGTACTGTGAATTTCTCACTGAAGATGTTTGACGAATTTAGAAGGAGAAGAGAAGAGGTTGGATTTCTACCCCACCCTTCACTACCCAAAGGAGTCGAAGAGCAGCTTACGAACCCCTTCCCCTTCCCCTCCCCACAACAGATACCCTGTGAGGTAGGTGGGGCTGAGAGAGCTCTGACAGAAACTGCTCTTTTTCAAGAACAGCTGTACCAGAACTATGGAGGAGTGGGGAATCAAACCCAGTTCTCCCAGATGAGAGTCCGTGCACTTAACCACTATACCAAACTGGCTTTCCTATACCAAACTGTCATGATCAGATTTAAGCAATCACTTAGTCTGTTCAGTGGGCATCAAACAACTTGGACACTTGCCAGACAGCACTCAGTATGGTAAGCTGGGAGGGCAGTTATGTTTTTCCCAACTGATGTACAGTGGGAGCTGCAGAGGACACTGCCTGGTCCTATCCAATATATATTCGCTACTCCTTCTGCATAGACTTGCAAGTTGCCATTAGTCTGTATCTTGGTTACTCTACCCTATGCAGTGGTTGAGAGATGGAACCCAGGTGTTGAGAAATGGACTAATGTATGGTTTTATATCTGCTACACAAGCAACACATGGACTCTGCACACATCTGTATACCATAGGCCAAAGGAAGCTGTTTGCATCACCTACTGTAAGAGCCTTCACATAGGGAACACTTGCCTGCATTTTATGTTAATGTAGCTTGCACACATTCAGCTCAAAGGCTTATGGGAAGAAGAAGCACATGTTAGCCATTGTGAGCAGAGACAACAACCAAGAAGGAGAAATCCCCCCATTACTGAAAAGATGAGACGTCACGCAGAACATGGACCTGATCTGCCTTTGAATTGCAGTTTCCTGTTGATGGTGCCTTGTATGCCTGGTGAAGCCAAGAGTAATCTGCACAACAAAGAGATGTCCTGAAGCTTAGACTTCACACCTGGCCAGATGGTATTCCATGAGATAGAGTGTAGAGTTTCAAATATCACCCCACCCATAGAATACCTGCCCCTCTTCTACATGCACCAATGAGGGAGGTCATGGGATGGACTTGTAAGTAGGTGGGATTGCAGTTTGGCAAGGTGCCACCCACCTGGAGATTCAACTATAAAACACGAAGATCATGCATTAAGGTATTTGCTAGCCACATTCTACCACCAACGCAAAGACCATGCTTCAGGCTAGCCACCTCTCCTCTTATCAACTCCTTTATAATTTGAATTCCTTTCTTGCTATGCAACAATCCTTTCTGTCTATTATGGATCTCTTTGGACTGCAGTCAAAGAGACCGGCTGGTTCTGGAACAGTGTGATTTAGGTAAATTTCTAGACACTATTCTCTGTCCCTTTATTTTTCATTGCAACAGACAAGACTTCTGGAAACAGGCAAGTAAGAACCGATTTACCTACCTACCTCCTAAGTGACTAAACTATTTTCTATTTCTGTAACTCTAAAGGAAACTTGACTGTATGCGGATGAGAGATGGATTATTTTGTATGTGTGACTTTGATATCCTTCAGTAAAAAGATTATTTGTTTTGGAAAAACACCCGTGTGGTCTCCATTACTGGAACTCTGGGTTCAGACACGACCTTGGTATAGCTGGCCAGGACTCACATTAAATTTAGTTAGCCTCTGCTGTAGATAAAGCAGTTGGTGTAACACAGGACTGGGCTTTTATATTAATTTTTAATTCTGTGTGTATATTACTTCATTCCTGTCCTGGCTATGTCAGAGATAGTTGTTAGCAAGCTCAATGGAACTTGCTTCTTGAGACATGTGCTTCGAATTGTAATAATGTATTCTTTCAAAAGCGGCCATAAATAGTAGGCTATTTGATATACAATTTTTGCTTTCATATTTGTTAATATTTTGGTATATAGATAAAGGGTGATATTAGAGGGCTATGTAACTTGTTTCTTTCAAGCTTCTCATCCCATTACTAATAGGCTGAGGACCACAGGTTTAAAGGAAGAGTATAGTATTGGCCACCCCAGAGCTTCAGATTAAAACTGATATTTGCAAGCTGTTCATAGTTGTTTTGGCCACTGATTAGATGATGAAAGAACAAGTAGAAATAATTTATATAGATTTTTGGAAATTGGATTTGAGGCAGTACTTAAAACTAATCATGTTTAATCACTGGAGCCGAAGCCTAAGACATTACTTTTTTTCTTTCTAGTGTCATATGCAGCCTCAGAACAGACATGTACCAGAATTAACCATGATTAGTAATTAATTATAATTATTGTTTACACAAAGAAATAGACTTTGCATATTCACCTTTGGTCTCTGTGACATGCTTATTATCACACAGAGATGCACATGTGCAGCACAAGAGACCCACAGTGCTGCTTTTAACTGATTCTGTTGATTAAATGTCCCGGTAGCCCCCGGGACTTCCCCAGCGACCCCCCGGGGACTCGGGGAGCCCGGGCGCAGACGCCCAGCCAGCGAACCGGACCGCCGAGCCCTGCGCGGCCCGTCGGGACGTGGGGAAACGACCGGCCGGGCAAGGAACCGCCCGCGTGCCGTGCTGACGAGCTTCGGAACAGCAGACGCACCCACGCGGCGGAAGAGGATCTCGGGAGTGCCCGGGGGCGGAGAGGCGGAGGTGGCCTCCTCGGCGTCTCCCTCTTTAGCTGGGGGCGGAGCCAAGGCCAGGGGTGGGTCAGCTCGGGAAGAGGGAATAAAAGTGAGGGAGAGGCGAGCCGATGAGGACTTGCTGGGCTGGTTGGCCGGTTGGTGCGATTGTTAGCAAACAGAGAGAACGCACGCATTCCAGCCAAAGCGGACCAGACCCAGGGCGGGCTAAGGAAGTGAAGTAACCTCCTGACGGCCCCGCATCTGAGGCAAGCCCCCTTCCATTGCTATGAGCTTTTCCCTGATCCCAGGTGCTGGCACAACGGTTGCCTCGGCTTAACCCCTGGTTTGGAGTAGCACCTGGAACCACGGCGACGGGAGGGCGACCTGCTCCGGAGACGCAGGGGCGCCACATTAAACCATGTTGATAAAAGCTTTGCCATGCACATGCATTTTTCTGTATGGTGAGAATACCATGCAGAGTGAAAAAAGAAGTCAAAAAGTCAATATATGGAGGAATGAAAGCCATTTTCAGGATTAAACCAACATAGTGATATGCAGAACTATTGGTTTTATTTATCTGTGTTATTTATAGTTCACCTTTCTCACTGAGACTCAAGGCAGATTACATAGTGTAAGTCAAATGTAATGAACAGTGCAATAGGATTTGGACTACAGAAATCTGAAAGCAAGCAGAAATTGTACGCAGAGCTGAACATAATCTGAAACAAAGCATAAGCATTTAAACAGTACGTGGTGTAGAAGCTACATAGTTGGAGCATACAGTAATAGGCAGCAATACTGTAGTATAGGCCACAGTCCCTATCACTTTACCAATGCAATTTTCTGAACCATTTCATTACAGTGCAAAAAAGCCCTGTTGAATAATTCCATTTTGCATATTTTGTGGAAAGCCAGGAGAGTAGAAGCCTTCCTAAGCTTGTTAGGCATGTCATTCCATCAGATGGGGGTCATAACAGAGAATGCATGAGTTAAACAGGTTGCTTACCTGTAACTGATGATCTTCAAGTGGTCATCTGTGCATTCGCACCTCTGGGATATAGTGCGCCTGCGCCAACCCCAATCGGTAATATAGAAAGTGAAAGGGACTTCTGCGTCCTCTCCCCAGTCACCTGCCAGGCCCCACTGTGCATGACTAAGGGAGGGGCACGACAATCCCGCCAGTTCCTTCTGACTGCTGCCATCAGTATCAGAGCAACAAAAGAGGAGAAGACTGAAAGCAGAGGGGAAGGAGGGCTGGTGGTGTGAATGCATAGATGACCACTCGAAGATCATCAGTTACAGGTAAGCAACCTGTTTATCTTCTTCATGTCTCTGTGCATCATACCTCTGGGAGATTAACAAGCAAAAGACACCTACCTGGAAGAGGGAGCTGAAGGTCCTAGACAAGTGCCACCTGCAACACAGCTCGTACCCACCACAGAATGCTGATGAAGACGCACATCCAGGGTGTAATGCTTCACAAATGTCTGAGGAGGGGCCCAGGTGGTTGCGTTGCAAATATCACAGAGCGATGTCCCTCTCAGGAAGGCGGTAGACATTGCTATGGCTCGGGTGGAATGCGCCTGAAGCGGTCCCGGGAGCGACTTCTTGGCCAGCAGATAGCATAGCTTTATCATCTCCACAATCCATGTAGACAGATGCTGCGATGACAGCTTCTTGCCCTGTTCAGGCAAGTCATGGGAGACAAAAAGGGCTGGGGACCTCCGAAAAGGTTGTGTCCTGTCCAAGTAAAAAAGCAAAGCCCTTTTTATGTCCAAGGTGTGCAGACAAAGTTCATTATTGTTCTGCGGCGATGGGAAGAACATGGGAAGAACGATGTCCGCCCTCAGATGGAATTCGGAGACAACCTTGGGCAGGAAAGAGACATCCGGAGCCAAGGTAACACCATTGTGGTGAAAACTCAGGTAAGGCGAGTCACAATGAAGCGCGGACAGTTCACTCACCCTCCAAGTCGACATAATGGCCACCAGAAAGGCCAGTTTCCAGGAGAGGAATTGCAAGCTACACGTAGCCATGGGCTCAAAAGGTTTGCCCATCAGTTTGGACAGCACCAGAGGTAAGTCCCAGGCAGGTGTAGGGCCCCGGGACAGGGAGAAAAAGTGATTGAGGCCCTTAAGGAATTGTTTGGTCTTAGGGTGAGAAAAAACAGAGTAACCATCCACCACGGGATGATTGGCTGAGATGGCGGCTAAATAAATGTGCGATGCACAACTGAGGCCCAAATCCAGGCGGGGCAACAGGAAACCAAAAATTGCAAACAAGTCTGAGGGAGATGGAGGCAGCTCCAGGGATAAGAACTTCTTCCATTTCCCATTGTAAGAAGCATGCATAGAAGGCTTACAACCGTTCAGTAAAACGTGGTCTATCTTGTCCCTAATCTGTGCTACAGGATCCTCCATGCTATGAGCTTGAGATGGGGTACATCATGGTGCAGCACCTGACCCTTCTGTGCAAGGAGGAGATCTGGCACCACTGGAAAGTGAATGAAGGAGCCCTTGGACAGGTGGAGCAGAGAGGGGAACCAATGCTGGCGGGGCCACCATGGGGTCACGAGGATGCATCGAGGCTGTTCCCTCGTTATCTTGTTGATCACCTTGGTGAGTAGAGGGAGTGGCGGAAAAACGAACACGTGTCTGTGGGTCCATGGGTAAAGAAGCCCATCTCCCAGGGATAGAGGGTCCCTCCCTGCCCTGGAGCAGAACAGGCGACATTTCACATTCAGACGGGTTGCAAACGCATTCACTTCTGGTTGGCCCCACCTGTCGAAGACTGGCTAGAGATATTTCCAATTGAGTTCCCACTCGTGCAGTGAGGCTCCCCCTCTGCTTAGGAAGTCCACTTGGATGTTTAGGGATCCGGGCATATGGGCTGCCAGTAAAAAGACATCCCACTATTGGCATTCTTTCCAAATGTCCAGGGCCAGTCGGCATAGCCCCCTTGACACCGTCCCCTCTTGATGGTTTAGGTAGCACAGAGCTGTGGTGTTGTTGGTCAAGACTGCTACCGTGTGGTGGGCTACTAGGTGGCGGAAGGACCTAAGCACATACTGAATGGCTAACAGTTCCAAAAAGTTGATATGTTTGTGGGCCACATGAGTCTCCCACCTGGCACCCACACAGATCCCTTTGAGGTGTGCTCCCCATCCCCAGAGAAATGCATCTGTGGTGGGCGTCTGTGGCACCCCTGCTGGATAAAGGGGGGGTC
This sequence comes from Gekko japonicus, assembly GCF_001447785.1. Lineage (NCBI taxonomy): Eukaryota > Metazoa > Chordata > Lepidosauria > Squamata > Gekkonidae > Gekko > Gekko japonicus. The sequence continues at coordinate 159,087 of NW_015177023.1, read as the reverse complement.
TCCTTTCCCCCCAGTCGCCGTCCCGGAGGATGTCTTTCCCTCCCTATAAGGGGGACGGGAGGCCTCAGAAATGGGGCAGGTTACCTGGCTCCGTCACTGAGGGTAATGCTGTGCCCCTGTGAGAGTCTAAGGGAGTGCCCACCTGGTCGGCTCTCCCTCCGACCTCCGGTAAGCCGTCTCCTCACTCGACTCTCCAGCACTTCCTCCCCGGCCTCCCTTCTTGGTCCCCTTTTTATACGTACTCCTCCCTTTCTTCCCTTACATTGGACAGAAGAGGTGTCCATCCTACTTGGCCCCACCTCCCTACAAAAGCGGCGATGCTCTGCCCGGGTGGGCCGGTTCAACCCCGCCCGGAACGGGGGGGTGGAGTTTGCTGCCTGGCTCATGCAGGGCAGCGCAGAATGCCCGGCGCCGCCTGGATGGGACGACTCTGCGGCCCTGGCAGCGGCTCGAGGCCCACCCTCCGGCAGCACACCCGAGGACGCGCTCTATGAGGAAGGGGTTGCGCCGCGGTCCAGCACACCTTGTCCCTGCCACCACCTGTCTCCTGAGCCGCTGCCTCCTCACCCCATGTGGAGCCCTTGGATGTGGTAAGCGGGGGAGTTGTGGGGTGGGGGTCGAGTGGGGGCTCGCAGGAGAGGCCCAGATTGTCGGAACCAGGACAGCATCAAAGATGGGGAGGGTGGGTGAAAAGGAGCTCCCGCAAAGAGATTGTGCAGATTCTCCCACCAGTCCAGTGAGTCCAGCACCTGAGCAGGGAGGATGAACCTCCACGACTGAGGATGAAGTTGTGGGTGAAACCTCTTGAGGAACCAGAACTGGAGTGGTCTCATATTTAACCGGGCAAAAACGATTACTGCTGTAGTGGCAGCCATTGGCCCGAGGAGACACTGGATTTGTCTTGCCGAGGCGTCCCCCTGCTGATGAAGCATATGAGAGCAATGATGTCAGACACTCTTTTGGGGGGAAGAAACGCCCTGCAGACCCTTGAGTCCAGGATTTCCTCAATAAACTGGACCCTCAGTGAAGGGAGGAGCATGGACTTTTTGAGGTTTACTCTCAGTCCTAATGCTTCCAGGACACCCAGAGTAAGATCTATGTGGCTCAGTACGGTGGCTCTTGAATCTGCTACCAGCAACCAGTCGTCGATGTATGGAAAGATCCATACACCGCAAATGCAAAAGTGAGCGGTTATGACCACCATAATTTTCGTAAAGACTCAGGGAGCCGTAGATAGCCCAAAAAGAAGGGCCTTGTACTGAAAGCATCCCTCTCCTATGGCAAAGTGTAGAAACATCCTGTGAGCTGAATGGATTGTTACATGGAAATATGCATCTTGCAGATCTAGCATCACCATCCAACCACCTTGTTCAAGGAGTGGGAGGATGTTCTGCAAAGTCGTCATATGAAATTTCTTGTAAAATATGAACCGATTGAGGTTTCTGAGGTCCATAATGGGACAGAGGCCTCCGTCCCTCTTGGGGACCATAAAATAACAGGAAAAAAATCCCTAGTAGTGCTGGGATGTAGGGACCGGTTCAATAGCATCTTTTTGGAGAAGGTTTTGAATCTCTTCTAGGAGTGTGCTTGATGGTTGAGTAAGCATGAAGTTGGAGATTGTCGGGGTTTGGATAAACTCGATAAGGTATCCTTCCTTGATGACAGAAAGAACCCACCGGTCCAATGTTATCTGGTTCCAGGCAGTGCGGTAAGGGGACAGGTGGGTAGGAGGTACGAGTAGATGACTGGAGTCAAAGGCTCTTGGCCCTAGATTGTGCGGGCGATGAAAACTTAGGTTTGTTTTCAAAAAGACGTGAAGAAACATTCAAGGATCTTTGCCACCTCGTCTCTTGGGAAGACCTGAGTGAGGATTTGCGGGACCAGGACTTGTTCCAGGATTTTGCCCTGCTGTGTTTAGGGGCTGGAGAGACTCCTAAATTACGTGACGTTTTGATACTCTTGTCTAGGTCTTGCAAGACAGTATCTGTTGTGGAGCTAAACAGGCCTTCACCCTCAAAAGGGAGGTCCTCAACAAAGGGTATCCTGCTGTAAAGCATGCCGTCTAAGGGTGACTGCTGAGGTGAGAGTCTTGGCCACCACATCCAGGGTATGTTTAGCAGCATTAAGCTGATGCTTAGCTAAGAGCATGCCTACTTTTTGTATTCACCTAGTTTGGCAGTTAAGGTCCTCAGGGAGAGCTGCTATGAATTCAGACAACTGCTCCCAAAGAGCATATCGATACGTTCCCATACAGGCAGTGTAGTTGGAAGTCGTAATGCCCAAAGCTCCTGCAGAATAGAACTTCCTGCCGAAGGAATCTAATTTTCTTCCTTCCTTGTCAGGGGGAGCGGAAGGACTCCTTTTGCCCTTCGAAGAGGAGGTGACAACCACCGAGTTTGGTTTGGGGTGAATGAACAAGAACTCAGCACCCGTTTCCTGCACTTTATACATGTGATCCATCCTCCGGCTAGAGATGGGGATGGAAGCCAGATGGGACCAGGGAGCTTTGGCCGCTTGCAGCAGGATTGAGGTCATGGGCAACACGATGGCTGTGGAAGTGTCCATCTGGACAATGTTGAAAACTGAGTCCGTGACTGTAGGTGGAGGCTGAACAGTCGACAGGGCCAACGTATTAGCCATATGCTTAACAAAATCCCCATAAGACTTAAGGTCCTCAGAGGGGGATATCGGGAGATCCTCCCCTACTTGTTGTGGTGGAGAGGGTTCTACTGGGGGGGTCTGGATTCTCGTCCCCGGAGTGAGATGATGAATCTGAGATGATGGAATGATCCAAAGGCTCCAAAAATGACATTTGGAGAATCAGTGTCAAAGGCATCGGTTCCGATGGTTCTTTAAACCGTAGTGGCGCCGACAATGGCAGTTTAACGGTCTTGCCTATTGGTTGCAATGGTTGTAGTTTGACAAACTCTGGTGTCGGGGGGGAGTCTCGATACCAGGAGAGTTGGGATGAGGTGGATTGACGATCCCACTCCATCAGTGCGCGTGGAGGGAGCCACGGCATGCCACTGGGAAAGGGATAGGCCCCATACATATACTGCCACTGGTGTTGATCCAAGGAGGGTGGAGGGGGGGTGGAACGGTCCCGCTGGTGAATCTTTTTTTTTTATGCCCCCCGAAGGGGATTTTTTATTTGCATTTTCTATAAACTACAAAAACTACAACTATGAGTTGGAAGGGGGAGGGAAACTAAAACCCTATCACTATAGCTATGGGAAATGGGAAGAGGGCAAACTAATACATAAAAACTACTTGATGGAGAAAGGAAGCTATTATTCTGAACTATTTCATCTATTGGATTTGGGGAAAGGAAAGCTAATACATGTCACGATCTAATTAGCTAAAAATAAGGCTTGTTAACCTAATGTTACAAATTTGGTATACAGGTTAGTTCATTACAGTGTTACTTTAAGAGTGTGCATTTAATAGCTTAACACAAATTCTGCCTTTAAGAACTGATGTTTTGTTCTAGAGTCTCTTCTTCCTGCGTTTCTTCGTTTTCTTGAGCTTGGGGGTAGCTGCTCCTTTCTCTGATTCCGATGTTTCTGGTGATGTGGAAGTAGTGCTTTTTGAATCCTGTGAGTAGGATTCTTCTTCTTTTTCTTCTTCCTCCTGATCTGGTTTTGAGTTATTTTCTTTCTTCTTATATTAAGGTTAAACATTTGGCCCATAAATTCTTCAGCTTTTGAAACAGTCAATTTTGTATTTTTTATCCAGATAATTGAAGCTCAGTCCTTCCGGGAATAACCATCTATATGGTACTCCCTTTTTTTGCAGTGTGAGAGTAAGCATCCTGTATAGTTTCCTCCGTTTTCTGACTTAAAAGGGAATATCTTTTAGTATTTTTATCTCTTCATTCTTAATTTTTAAGTGTTTTCCCATTGTAGATTTTAACACTAGTTCTCTGGTAGATCATTTTGTGAATTTTAAATAGGTTTCCCCTGGGAGTTTATTTTTCTTTATGAAATCCAGGTAGGTACTGTAGGCTATATCCATCTCTTTCACTAGGTCTTCCTGTTTGTAATCCATTAATGGGGCCAAAGCCTCCGCCAAAAGTTCTTTTAAGTCCTCGTTCTTCTCTTCAGGGATCCCATGGAAACGTAGAACATACATAGATTTTTCCAGCTGGAGCTGTATTCGTTGCATTTTATTGGAGGATCTTTCCTCCTCTGCTTCATCTACTCTCTTGTTGATATTCTCAGTCTGTTTTTCCATTTTTTCAATGTTTTCTCAGTTACTGAGGTTCTTTTATCCATTTGATTCAGTTGTTTTTGAACACTGTCCAGTTTGGCATAGAGGTTAGTCATCTGTTCCATTAGGGGGTGCAGTGCATTTGCTAACAGTGAAGAAAAGTCTGTAGTTACTTCCTGGTTCTGAGAGGGAGTCATTGGTATGTTAATTCCGGTCACCAGTTTTTTCTCCGGTGCCCTCCGTCCTCTCCCAGCCATAATATCAACAAGAAGTAAGTTTTCCAAAACAAGGCAAAAGTTATACGATTTAAATCCACTTTGTATATATTGGCAGTTTTTGCATTCACTTAACTTCTTATGTGCTTGTTTTAGCTCTAAGTCTTTTAATTTCTGATTTAAAACTGCTTTTAAATCTTTTTCAAAAGGGGGGGAGGTGCTTAGTCCCTCTCCCTCCACGCTTCAAACTTAGGCGCTTCCAATTACTACCAAGGTCCATTCGCTTTTTCACCTGAGCATTGCTTAACTCACAGTTTGGAGACCTGGAGATCTTTTGGAAGCATTTTAAAGTTTTGATTGTGGTCGCTTGCTCCGGCAGTCATCTCTAAGTGCCATATTGGCTCCATGGTGACAGTACCTTTCAGGGATAAGGTGAGCCTCAATTCCTTGGCCGTCACCTTGGAAGAGACTCTCCTCAGCTCCCCAGGCTGAGGGTCTCCTACAGAGACCCCAGGAAGGTCCGGGACAAACTCGGACCCCTCCCGTCAGCTGGGTCTCGGCTCGTCCCCATCAGAGCAAGACGGGACGTGTCCGAGTGGCGAAACGGTTAAACCAGAAGTCTCTCCCATTGGTCGATCATGATTGTCAGGTCAATGCATAGAAGGATGCACCAAGGTTCTCGTTCCTCGATCCAAGTGAAGACTCTTGACACTGGAGGATTGGGAGACTTTTGCTGTGTCCTATCCAGTTCATGGACTCTGAGCAAAAGTGAAGGTGGCTCACCTTGTAGCTGCCCACAGCCAGAGGAGTCAAGCAAAGCGGGCCCAGCAGGAATTGCACCCGAGGCCCGGCATGGGGTCAACAGGGCCTTGGCAGGGGAACTTTTCTTATGCTTATTATGCTTGACAGGCTGGTCGTCCTTGCCCTCCCTACGTTTCTTAGTGGGAGTATGGGCTTTGGACTGAGATGTCGGGACTGAGCATTTCAGCACCGGTCGATCAACATCAGAATAGGCTGGTGTTGGAGACAGCACGGCCATCGACCCTGAGACAGGCATCAACATCGAGGCATGTCCCAAAGTTTCCTGCGACACCATCGGTGAGAGCGCCAACTCCAGCAAGGCAACACGAAGCCTGGTGGCCCTATTCTTTCTCGTCTGCTTTGAGAATTTGGCACAATGGGCACAAGAGTCCACTTGGTGTGATTCCCCGAGGCACAGGAGGCAAAGGGAGTGCCCATTGGGGGGGGGGTTATTTTGCTACCGCACTTCAAGCACCGTTTGAAGAAACCCCACCATTTGGCCATAGGCCGGGGGGCGGAAATAGTCTGCCAAAGCAGAGCTAATAACAACAACAACAACAAAAGTCCAATTTACTAACTAATACTGTTTTTTATTTCCCTAACTAGGAATCTGTCAAAAAAGGAAAAAGCCCGAAGGCCAAAGAGAAAGGTTACCAACCAAAGCGGAGAAGATCCTACCAACGCAGCGGTCAGAAGAGAACTGGCAGGATTGTCGTGCCCCTCCCTGGGTCATGCGCAGTGAGGCCCAGCACGTGACTGGGGAGAGGGCACGAAAATCCCTTTCACTTTCTATGTTACCGATTGGGGTCAGCGCAGGCGCACTATATCCCAGAGGTGTGATGCGCAGAGATCACGAAGAAGATGAGGTAGTTCTTGGTTTTTCCCATTTGCAGGGTGGCACCTGCAAAAGGCCTTGCTGAGGTAAATGAAACTATTGTGGTGAGGTTTGCCAGCTCTGGGTTGGGAAATGCCTGAACATTTTGGGGGTAAAGCTTGGGGAGGGTGGGGTTTTGGGAGGGGAGGGGAGGGACCTCAGCAGGGTATAATGCTGTAGAGTCCACCCTCCAAAGCAGCTATTTTCTCCAGGAGAACTGATCTTGATCTTCTGGAGATCAATTGTAATAGCGGGTGATCTTCAGGTGCCACCTGGAGATTGGTAACCCTAGGTGTGGTGGAGCATAGGGAGAGAGGTTATCCTGCAGATATGAGGGACCAAGGGTATTAATGGCTTTGTATGTGATAGTCAATACCTTGAATTGAGCCTAGTAGCTAACTGGCAGCCAATAGAATGACCGCAAAATGGGAGTGTATGCGTGGTCCACTTAGCTCCTGATAACAATCTAGCTGCGGCATTCTGTACTAGTCTTCAAACTGACTGTGAGGGCAGGCCTATTAATTCTGAGTTCAATGTGGCCCTTGCTCATTTTGTTAAAACTTGTTCATCTTTCCAAGTAGTGTATTTTACAGCTGATAAATGCAAGACCCAATAATCAGTTGACATTTGTGGCTCACCTCACAAATTCTCTGATTTGATTTCTCCTCCCCCCCCCCCACGCCGGCAGCTGAGCCTTGGAAAACCTCAGCCATGTCCAGCAACTGTATAACATGTCAGCCACAACATTTACTTCTGCATTTCTGACTGGAGCTTTTTGTGGTTGCTTTAACCAGTTACAAGACCTCTCATCCAGGAAAGCAGTAGTGTTGGTCATAGGTGTACAGCTTGCACATTACATGGGAACTATTTTTCAGGCGTGTCTGTGGTTCATCAGGCTTCAGTTGCCTGACAAGCTGTTAATTTTGGTGGTCCTTTTCTGTACCTTTTCTAGTTCTATGGTACTTTTTTTCAGATGGAGCAAAAGATATATGCATAGTATTCTAAATGCAGCTGTAATATATATTGTAGAGTTGCCAATTTCAGCTTGGAAGTTCTTGGAGATTTGGGGGCAGAGTCTGGGGCAGCTGTGGTTTGGAGAAGAACCTCAGTGGGGGACAGGGCCATAGAGTACACACTCCAAAGCAACCTTTTTCTCCAGATTCAGGTGAGTAGCCATGTTTGTCTGAAGCAGCAGAACAAAGTTTGAGTCCAGTGGCATCTCTTGTCAGCTATGGCTGCCATGAGTGGGGGGTATGTTTCTAATTGCTTTGCATTCCTTCCCATGCGCTTAATTGCATCTGAGCTGTAACACGTATCTTTCAAGGTCACTGGAGGAGTTGGTGTGTCTAGGTTTCGTGGGAAGTTTTTTACTTTCCCAGCTTCGTGGCAGTTAGTGATTCTGCCAAAGGCCCGCACGCGGGAGCCCATCTAACTGGGTAGCCCCGGGGGGGGGGGGCATACGAACTAGATCCTGAACATCTTTAAGACCAGCAAAGTTTTATTCAAGGCATAAACTTTTTTGTGCACGCACACTTCTTCAGATACCATTTTCTACAGAGGAACTTATCTCTGTATCCTGGAGATCAGTTGTAATTCCAGGAGATCTCTAGACCCTACCTGGTGGTCAGCAACTCTAATATATTATTCTAGTCTAACACTAACCAATCTAACATATCTTTTTGATGGATTTTATAACTGATTTGCAAAAGAAATTGTAGAGCTAATCATGACCTGCTCATTCTCTCCACTAGGGCTCCGATCACACACAAAAGTTGCCACGGGATACTCATGGATGCCTGGCAGATTTAACGGGCACGATCAGACAAGCACATCTGGCAAGCGTCGCGCACTCGTTGGCAAGCCATCCCTTCCGGCCTGCTGAAGATCTGGAGTTAAAAGCTACCGCAGAAACGCCACTATTTTACGCTTGGGACGGGCCACAGATGGACGTCCTCCGTCTGATCGCTCAGTGCTGCATGAAGCGCGCCGGAAACGTGTGCCGACAAACTGCTACCCCCGATTCCATACCATCGCGTCTGATCGTGTTTGGCCGGGTCACAAGTGCGGCACAGCGAAAAGCCATGCCTCCCCCCCTGCGTTCTCTGGCCAGTGTGAACGGGACCTCTATCAGGTTTCTGATGAGCACACTACCAGTGCTGTACTGTACAGAATTACACCAGTGTTATCCCACTAAAATCAGTGGGCTTAGACTAGAGTAACTCTGCATAGGATTGCCATTTATATGGGGTTTTTTTAACAACCAAGCTTTCTAGCTCACCTCTCCTGGCTTGTTTGCTATTGATCTTAATCTAGATTTAAGGCCAGAACTAAAGAATCAAAGGAAACTGGAGGGGGGGGGGGAGAATCCAGACTGAGATTTGCAAAAGAAATTACTTCAGAAAAATGAGCAGGTAAAACTTCATGGTGCCAGGATATATTGTATGGGTAGAAAGCTGAATACGAGACAGCATACCTAATAAAATTTCAGACAATAAAAAGTTATTGATATTGTAAAGCATTTACTTTATGCCTAACAGGCTTAGTACATAAAGATAAAGTTCTTTTTGCTGGGGAAAGCAATAGGGGCAGATTCTCTGATTAAATATATCTCAAAGTCAATCTTGCCCACTTGCTCTGCTTTCACCTCAGGCATTGGTTTGGGTCCCCCCCCACACACACACACCAAGACCAGCTGCTTCCTTGCTGGCTTGGCTGCTCCTTGGTGCCCTAGGGCGGCTTCTGAGATAACAGGGGAGCCAGCTCCTCTGAGGCTAGCAGGGGGCAGCTGTGTCTCTCCAGGCTGGGTTAGTGTAGTTTGTCTGCCCCAAGACAGAATCATTCTTCTCGGATTTTTTACCTTCTCTTCTTTTCCCTCATTTCCACACTAATGGTGACCAACATCACCTTGCCTGAATGTATATTGGTTTCTACTGGGACTTATTGAAGTAAGTTGCAATAAGGTGTTCTGCCCAGCATCAGACTCTCCTGTTTTTATCATTTCTTAGCCTCACAACCAGGCTTTTGTGCCAGACTATGTGTTTTCAAGGCTGTGCTGAAAGCTACAGAGGGTCAAGAGCTGGTGTTCAGACACACGTGTTCTGGATAGATGACCCCCATCCTCTAATGGGTAGCAATGATCCAATGGTTCTAGGGGAAGATATTCCTAGCAGTCATGTAAAGGAAGAAACTGAACATCCAAGCTCTTCTTAAAGCCATAGTCACGACTTACAGAAAGTCTAATTTAAGTTAGTATCCACTTTTAATATTAAAAAAACCCAACTCCAGGATCTTGAATAATCTGGAAAGCTGTTTGTTGAAACTGGGACACACATAAAATGGTTTACACAGAATAAAATAAATACTGTGCATAGAAGGGTAATTTTTTTAATGACACCACAAGTCTTGAAAATAAGAAATATGAAAACATTGTGATTCCTTGTTCTGCACTTATTCTGTAAAGTTCAAAAAGTTTTAGAATACTGAGTGTTTGCAAAAGAAGAAAAGACCAGATGTATGATTTGAGCTTCCTGTCATGGTGCTTAGTGTAGTGTGTGAAGCACTGTGAGATTAATAGTAATTGGCTACACAGCAAAACTTCCAAGAAGGGTTCAAGAGTTGTAGTAGCTACCAAATGAAATGCTAGTCAGTCAAATAATGCTGTCAGAGGGGGAAGATTTTGTAGTACCAGGCAATGTTCCCTCTAAACTGTGGAGTCTTGTGAGCAAAAATTCTACTTTGTGAGCTACTGGTGTTAAAGTTGTGAGTGAGGGATTTGGCCACTGCATAGACTAGTTTGCTCTGGAGCTATCCTTTCTGAGCTAAGAGAAAAATGTGTGAGCTGGAGGCTAAAAAACTGTGAGCTAGCTCACACTAACTCAGCTTAGAGGGAACACTGAAGAAGTATCATTTTCAGGGCTTAGTAGACAACAGCTCTCCTCAGTTCCAGAGTGGTTGTAACTCTTAAGCCAAACTGATGGGAAAAAATGAGGGCAGTTTTCCATATCTGCATCTTCAAAGTTTTAGATACAATTCATCACACCTTACTGCTGTAGCAACCCTCCAGTGGTTCTTGTACCAGGCATACCATAGTCTGTTGAAATAAATGGGGTTGAAAGTAAAATCGACATTTTGAGTATAAGCAGCATCTAATATGAGTGGCTGATGGTAGCCAATCCTTCCAGCTCTATGTTTCTATGAACAGAACAGAGTACACACCATTCTAAATTAACTGCATCATCATGTGAAGGTGCAGATATTGGTTATCATCAATCACTATAAACAATTGCCAAATAGCAACCTAAGTTACTGATAAGAAGACTGTCATGGATTGGCTACCATCAGTCACTCATATTAGATGCTGCTTATACTGAAAAGTCCTAAGGGAAGCTGGAAGGGACCTCAAGGGTCATCTAGTCTAACCCCCTCCACAATGCAGGAAATTCAAAACTACCTTCCCCCCACTCCCCTAGTGACCCCTGCCCTATGCCCAGAGGAAGCAAAAAAAAAAAAAAAAAACCCTCCAGGATCCCTGGCCAATCTCTCCTGGAGGAAAATTCCTTCCTGACCCCGAAGTGGCTATCGGTATTACCCATGGCATTTAAGAAAGGGCCACGAGAGCCAAGCACTGACTTATCCCTTCCTGCCCTCCCTCTCATGATGTGCCTAAGTTCACAAAATCAGCATTGCTGTAAAAACCTCCAAAGAAGGAGAGCTCACCACCTCCCAAGGAAGCCTGTTCTACTGAGGATCCGCTCTGTTGGGAAGTTCTTCCAAATGTTTAGCTGTCAACTCTTTTAATTTAATTTCAATTCACTGGTTCTGGTCCAAACTTCTGGGGCAACAGAAAACAACTCTGCTCCATCCTCTATAGGACAGCCATTCAAATACTTCATTTCATTTACTTGATTTTTCCCTTTATGCTATTTTTAAAATGTAAATGATAGATCCAAGCTTCTGTATGTGTTTAATTATGATATTCTAATAGGCTGGCATGGAAGGAAGTGCAGAAGACTCTGCTAGCTTGACAGCAGCAACTGAGTAATAGTTGGCTGAGGTTTTCTTTCTCCTCTACTTACAGGTACTTAAGCCTGGGCATGGCCAGAGATGCAAACCCTTGAGTGACAGCCAAAGGCCACTTGACATTTATAAATATAGATATATAAATGTATATCTAGACCTGGCTTAGAGTACTGCCACTGACCCTATAACTGTAAATAAATGCCTGTGTCCAAATAATTCCAACGTTAACAAATCCATGAGCTCAAATAGTTTCGAGCTTCATGAACATCCACCAATTGTAATAAAGGCCCAACTCTAGATAATTTCACTACTTTTAGGTTGTGTGAGTTCTTGTTGACATTTCTTCGTGGATATGTGTCTATATCCTATCTATAATATAAGAAGTCTTTCAGTATTAAAATTAAATTCATGCTTGGTGGATTATAAGAGGAAGTGGGTGGTAACCACTTCTTAACTATTCCCTCCAGAAAAAAAATTAAAGGAGACACAGGTAGTCAGTCATGTGACATGGCTGATATGTATAAACTGGGTATCACACTGCTCTCTGAGAGTAGTTGCTATGGAAACAGAGACAGGAATGGAGCAGCAGTAAAGGAGAGCTACCCTGAAAGTGCAAGTTATTGATTAAATTGTGCTGGGTTGTTTTTTTTAAGGTTCTGGGGCTGAAAGGGGCAGGCAGGCCCACAGCAAGGCATGCATAGAGGGTGCTATTGACTAATTCTGACAGAGCTCTTCACTCTCCCTAGAAGTCCACACCCCTTTGTTTCTCCAAATTATTTTCTGTGCTGAGCTCCTGCGTCCTTCTCTCCTCATGCTCTACTCCATGCATTGTTAATGAATGGCATTGTTTGATACCAAAGTATTGCATGTTGGAGAGCTTTGCCAGTATTCAAAATTCAAGTAAAATTCATTTGCTTTTATGCTGTTTGCCTCTGGTATTATCACTTGGAGAATGGATAAACGCAGTGCCCTGTTCACCTGTTCTCCAGCAAAGATAATGGTGGAGGCTACTTTCCCAGATTATCCACAATGACTTTCATTTTCTGTGGGCTGTTCAGTTCAAACCGCAGGGATTCGTTGGCTGGTTGGAAAGAACAGTTCGTTTTGAGGAATGGTTGCTGTAATATTCATTATTCTGCGCCTGACCTCAGATGAGGATGCAGTGACCTTCCTATAATAATGGATACCCATCACTCCCAAGCCTTATGACCTTTCCTTTTTCTTTTTGGTCTTCTTGCTTTTTCCCTTGCAAAAAAAAAATACAATGCAGTTCTCTGCCAGCAGATTTGTTTCAAAAGGAACTCATGCATCTTGCATCTTGAAGATGCATTATTAATGCCTGGACAAATCACATCAGGTGGAACTCAGCAAGTCCCTGGCACTGAAAAAAGGAACAAAGGCTGGTACTACAAGAGAGTGAAGGATGAGACAAATTATAACAGCTGGGTGTTCCTTGTAAGTAAGATGGCATAAAAACAAGAATGCTCGAATTGTTTGCACATACTACAAGTATTTTTTTTTAAAAAAACAGAAAGTGAATTACTCATTGCAGTACTAATGAAATACTTTAATTGTATGCTTCTAATAGACACCCATTGTTGAGCTTCTTCAGATGACATAGCAAACTGGGCTGGCTTGCTGGTATCCAGATTGCTTCCAAAATTAGCAGTACAGGTTGATTTAGTATGTGGGCACAACTAGAATGACTGGATATGGTATCACAGAACCCTTAGCTGTCCCCATTGTTTCTAATGGCTGCAGAATTATTATTATTATTTTTAAAAAGTTGCAAAGACAAAGAAGGTGAAAAACGGGGCCCAAGGCAGCAGATGGTTTAAACAACAGAGTCTGCGTAAGTTTCCACAGACCAGGGGTCCCCAACCTTCTGGCACATGGGAGCCACATTAGATCTTAGGCTCAATGCCTAAATCTTAAATCAAAATGTAACAAAATTATTCATCGACTTATTTAGATCAAAAGTAAACTTTCAGAGGTCAATGAAAAAAATTGAACACAATCCATTTTGGAACAATATTTTACTGTGCAATCCTTTTATCTAGCCATACACACTTACCTAGTCAGTGTGATTTTTGTGGCTGCTTTCTGTTAGCCAAGGTATTAATGTCCAAGTTTAATTTTGCTTCTTTCAATTCAGAATATATGTCACACACAAGCTTTCCTTTTCCCTGCAACCTCAGATTCAATGTGTTCAGATGTTCTGTGATATCAGTTAAGAAAGTTATTTATTTATTTATTTATTTTTCATATTTATATCCTGCCCTCCCCAGGTGGGCTCAGGGCGGCTAACAAGGGCAGGACACAGCCATGCCAGAATAAAAACATATAAAAACATAATAAACATTCAACATTAAAACCACTGTGCTCAATTTGTAACTGATGTCCTAAGTCCAAGATGGTAACTCCACAGTTACAGATGGTGTTCCCAAAAAGTACGTGTCCAGTGACGATGGCTGAAGCTCTACAATTTCCAACATCTTCCTTGGGCCTCGTTGATGCATCCTTTGAGAAACCTTAACGGTGGTGGTATAATAGGGCGGTGGCTCCGTCTTGCAGGCCCTGCGGAACTGCATACGGTCCCGCAGGGCCTGGATCTCCCCCGGGAGCTCATTCCACCAGGTAGGAGCCGCCACCGAAAAAGCCCTGGCCCTGGTCGCAGCTAGTTTAACTTCTTTGGGCCCCGGGATGACTAAAAAATTTTGGGGCCCGGACCGTAATGCTCTTGGGGGAACATGTGGGGCAAGACGGTTCCTCAGGTAGGTTGGACCCTGGCGATAAAGGGCTTTATAGGTAAGAACCAGCACTTTGTACGCTATCGGCAGCCAGTGCAACGCTTTCAGCACAGGCTGGATATGGTCCCTCCGAGAAAGTCCCATCAGCAGCCTGGCTGCAGCATTCTGCACCAGCTGCAGCTTCCAGATCTGTGACAAAGGCAGCCCCATGTAGAGAGCGTTGCAGTAGTCTAGCCTTGAGGTGACCGTCGTGTGGATCACTGTGGCCAGGTCTTCTTGGTCAAGGTAGGGGACCAACTGCCGTGCCAACCGAAGATGATAGAAGGCTGACTTGACAGTGGCCGCCACCTGGGCCTCCATTGTTAGTGAGGAGTCCAGGAGCACCCCCAAACTCCTAACCCCAGACACTGGCACCAAAGGCGCCCCGTCGAAGGTCGGGAGAGGGAGCCCTAACCCCACACCGGTCCGACTCAGGCCCAGGACCTCTGTCTTCGCTGGGTGTAGTTTCAATCGGCTCAGCTGGAGCCAACCAGCCACGGCCTCCAACGCCCGATGAAGGTCATCGGGACTCGAGCCCGACCGGCTGCCCAGCATCAGATAGAGCTGGGTGTCATCTGCATATTGATGGCATCCAAGCCCATAACTCTGGGCAATCTGGGCAAGGGGGCAGAAGAAAATAGCTTCTCCGGTCACCCTGTGGCCGGTCCACCGCCACCCGCAGCTGCGCCCGTCCACCACCCAGATGTCCCGGTAAGTGGCAGAAGCTCCCTCGGTTGTCCCGGGTTGCAGCCCCAGTTCCGTCGCTGTCACTGTCACCAGGCGCTCAGCCGACCCGACCTGCCGTCCAGGTCTCCCAGGTCCGCACCACTTTGTCTCTCGCGCTGCTGCCTCTCACCTTGCCCCCCCTGCTCGCCCCACCAGTTGTGGCCACATGCCAAGCTGGGGCTGCAGGCAGTGGATGTCCCACAGAAAGGCCAAGTCAGCTCGCAGTAGGACGGCGATATTGGGTCGTGCCAGGAACGGGGGTCTTCAGTCTCTCCAAGTCCCACGCTTTCCTCAGATGTTCTGCGTAATCTGCATCTCCCGCTCACGGTATTTTTGATGTTTTTATTTCGCTGTTATTTGGCCCCCTCGGTCTACAAGCTCGGGAGCGTGGGCGCAGCACAACCTACACTGCCACCATCTTCTTGATCAGGCTGAAAGCCTGAAATTCTAGATTTTATGGTTCGAAAGATAGCAGATTGATTGAAGGACAGGAAGAAATCGATTGAAAAGCCCAACTGTTGGATTTTCTTTTAGATAGTTGAAAGCCAGGTAATACTATATGGATCATTTTTTAATTTTTAAAGTAAAGAATTGGAAGAAATTCAAAAATGTAACCTGAGCCAATATTTAAAGGTTATTAGCCAAATTCTTGTTTCAATAAAATGCTGGCCCAATTCTATACAAAGTGCCAAATACGGTGTACAATTAGAGACTCCTAAAAGTTGTTGGAAAAAATTTGAGGTAGAACTTTTGCCTCAAAAATCTTAATTAGAACAGGAACATACTGGTTACCATTAGTGAAGAACTGTTTGAGCTGGGTAGTAGCCTACTTAGCTGCAGTGGTGATTCGGGATCTATGGGTTACCCAATTTAAATTATGCTGAAAGGTGATGCCTAGATATTTAAAGTTTTTTACTTGGGTAATTTCTGTGTTACCTATAAACTACTTTTTTGGATTCCAGCATTTGGAGAAAACCAATACTTTGGATTTTGAATAGTTAATGACTAAAGAATTGTCTTGATAGTATTTGTGAAAAGCTTGTAAATATCTTAAAAGACCAACTCTAGAACAAGAAAAGAGTGTGGTGTCGTCAGCATAAAGTAAGAGAGGAACTGCATAAGACCCTAATTTAGGGGGATGGCCATTGATGGGCCCTATTTAGAAATAAATTTAAAAGGTGAGGAGCTAAAACGAAACCTTGTTTCACACCTTTAGAGGTTGGTATTTTAGGTGTTAAGTTCCCAGATTCTGAATATTGGACTTGGCAAGAGGTAGAGGAACCAAAAATAGTAGTCTTGGGTCGATGTCTATAAGTTCAAGTTTCCTCCATAATAATTGTCTGGGTATCGAATTAAATGTGCCTTTCAAATCAATGAAAGCCACATACAACTTTTTGGAGCCACAATTCGTATATCTATAGGCCAAAAAAAGATAAAAGAAAACAATGATGTACAGTTGAATTGCCTTTAGAAAACCCAATTTGTTCAGGTTGGATGATCTGGTGGGAGTGCATCCAGTCTTTTAGACGTCTTTCTAAACAATTTGTGTATAGTTTACCGATAACAGAAAGAAGGCTAATTGGTCTAAAGTTTTCTGGACTGTTAGGATTGCCTTTTTTGAAGATGGGAATAATAATAGAGTTTAGCCAAGATTGTGGCATCAACCCAGACTGGTTAATGAGAGTAAATAAATTGGCTAATGGAGGAGCCCACCACTGCGAATGTTTAATTAAAATTTCTGCAGGTATTCCATCAGGGCCAGGGGATTTACTAGATTTTTTTTATTTAATAATGATTTTATTATTTTTCAATTGCAACACTAACACTAATAAACTACAAACTACAAAAACTACTAGGGAAAAGGGAATGGGAAGAACTAACAGAGTGACAACAATCTTGGTTACATTGGTATATTGCTGTGTCACCTACTATTTTGTAGCTAACATTAAAATTAAAACTAAAGACTAAAAATTAAATGTAAGTAGCAATTTAACAAAAACTGCAGTTTAGACAATTATCTCAATTTCAGAGTCATTTCTTCTTGCGTTTCTTCGGTTTACAATGTTTAGGAGTGGCCGCTCCTTTCTCTGATTCCGATGTCTCTGAAGAGTTGGAACTGGTGCTTACTGAATCCTGTGAGTAGGATTCTTCATCATCATCCTCTTCTTCCTCCCCATTGAGTTTTGGATTTTTTTCTTTTCTATTTTTGTTTGGTTTTAGAAATTGGTCCATAAATTAATTTGCTTTAGGAATAGAGTCAATTTTGATTTTTTTTGTCTTCATATTTGAAACGCAGACATTCAGGAAATGCCCATCTATAGGATATTCCCTTTTTTTGTGGAGAGAGAGTAAGCTCCTTATAGAGTCTCCTCCGCTTTCTCACTTCAAAAGGTACATCTTTCAAGATTTTGACATCTTCATTTTTAATTTTCAAAGACTTTCCCATCATGTACTTTAGCACCAGTTCTCTGGTAGATCGTTTAGTGAATTTCAGGCAAATTTCCCCTGGGAGTTTATTTTTCTTTATAAAGGCTGGATAAGTCTGGTAAGCCAAGTCCATCTCGTTCAATAAATCTTCCCATTTGTAATCCATTAATGGTGCAAGGGCATCTGCTAAGAGTTCTTTTAAGTTCTCATTTTTTCCTTCAGGGATCCCTTGGAAATGCAAAACATACATAGATCTTTCCAACTGGAGCTGTATTAATTGAGTTTTGTTGGAGGTTCTTTCTTTTTCAGCTTCATCCACTTTTTTGTTGATACTGTCAGTCTTTTTTCCATTTTTAAAAATGTTTTCTCAGTCTCTGAGGTTTTTTAATCCATTTGAGTTAATTGTTTTTGTATGTTGACCAGTTTAGAGTTGAGGTTTGTCATCTGTTCCATTAGAGGGTGCAATGCACTTGCTAATAGTGTAGAAAAGTCTGTAGTTACTTCCTGGTTCTGGGAGGGAGTCGTTGTTTGGTTGTTTCCGGAAAGAGATTTTTTCTCCTGTGTCGTCCTCTGCCTTCTCCCCACTATAATATCAATAAGAAGTAAGTTTTCCAAATTAAGATAAGAGTTTGATGATTTTATTCAGCTTTGTATTAACTTGCAGCTTCTGACTTCGCTTATATTCTCATATGTTTGTGTTGGCTTAAAGTCTTTTTATTCCTGTTTTAGGACCGCTTTTCAAATTTTACTGAGTTTCCCCTCCACCCATGCTTTGTCTGTAGGCGCTTCTACCAAGGCTCATATAGTCGCCCAAAAGCACATGAACAAATGCTTAACTCACGGTTTGAAGCCTTGGTAGAAGCTTTTAGAAGCTTTTAGAAGCTTTTAAAAACTTTTGATTGTGTCCATTTGCTCTGGCAATCGTCTCTAGATGCCATATTGGCTCTTCAGCGATGGGACCTTACAGGGAAGAAGGTGAGCCTCGATTCCTCGGCCGTTGCCTTGGAAGAGGCTCTCCTCAGCTCCCCAGGCTGGGGGTCTCCTACAGAGACCCCGGGAGGGCCTGGAACAATCCTGGATCCCTCCCGTCTGCCGAGTCTTGGTGCATCTCCATCAGAGTGAGACAGGACATGTCTGAGCGGCGAAACGCTGAAACCAGAACTCCCGGAATTTACTAGATTTTAGTTCTGAAATCAAATCACCTATTTCATCTGGACTTACAGGAGGCCAGTTTGGAATATCATCTGAGATTGTATTATCAATATTGGTTGATAGGGTGTCCATAGTATTAAAGATTGACATAGTAATCAGTCCAAATTTTGGGGTGGATTTTTGGACTAAAATAGTCAGGTCTGTTATTTATATGAGTTGATATCACCTGCCAAAACATTTTATTATTATTGGATTTTAACGCTTGCATCAGATTGGCCCATTTTCTCTGATAAAATAGTCTCCTTTTATTAAACGTAAGTTCTTGGTAGAATTTATTTTGATCTTGATATTGTTTTAGTTTAACAGGATTGTTCGTTAACCGAAATTCTGTATATGCAGACCTGACTTTTTCACTGATGAACAGTCTGAGTCAAACCAGGACAAGGGCTTATAAGAAACTGTGGTTGTAGGTTTGGCAAGAGAATCAAGCAAGTCTATTAATTGGTGGTAATAAGAGGTTCTATGAGAGATCTTGACAAGGTTAAACACTCTCTTTCAAATTAGAAGCTGTATCTGATTCAAGTAAAATCCATAATTTGTTCTCTATGGTGGATGTCTACCTTATTTTCCTCAATGTGTGTTCAGCATTATTTTGTAAAATAGAAGATCGTTTGGATAGACATTATTTTTACAGACCAAATTAACGTCAAGTAGGAGGTGGTCACTTTCGGTTCCAGAGCCAATGGAAAATTTGCTAATAAAAGGAAGTGTGAAACGCGAGCAGACACAGTAATCTACTACACTGCAGCCTCGCGTAGAAACATATGTAAATTCATTGGTGTCGGGAAACTGAGAAATACCATTTAAAATAGTTAAGTTGTGTGTAATACATAGTTCCCCTAAATTGGACCCCGCCTTATTGATCTGGGAGTCTTTTGATGTTCTGGAAAGAGAAAGGATGGGGGGAAGTGATTCCTCATTCTCCTCATAGCTCAATTGTGAGCTCAGTGTTTGATTGTCTGGACCAATTCGAGCGTTGAAATCTCTCAACAATATGAAATGAGCTGTGGGATATTTTTCTGTAAAGTTGTTAAGAATATGGATAGTTTGTCTTTTCTTACTGACAAGATTAAATTAGTAGTGTGTGTGGGGGGAAGTAAAGATTAATTATAATTAGTTCAGTGTCAAAGCCAAAAAGCAGGACTGCTTGGGTGGCAAAGTATCAATCGCCTTTACTGAAAGATTGGCCCTGAATAACGAAGTAAGCCCAGCCCTGTTGCGACCTTTTCAATACAATCTGTATGCCGGCATGTTAAAGGAGATGAATTCTCTTATTTTCAAATCCGATTGAGACCAGGTTTCTTGGAGAAAAATACAATCAAAAGATTTTAGGTAGTTAATAAAGTCTGCGTCATTGGCCTTTTTCTTCCAGCCAGCTATGTTCCAGGAGATAAGATGGATTGTTTTAGGTAGTCAGTCTGATGAAATCAAATCCAATTTCCCTGTAAGGTCGATAAAGATGCTTCCATTCTTTGTTTGATTTTATTTGAAGGGGTTTGTTCTTCCTTTGCATCATGGTAAATGTTGATATTTTATTCTCCTCTTTTGTTAATATTGCCTGTTTGTCTAGTTCCTTGGGAGTCTTTTCATCATGAATGAGAACTGGTGGAAGGTCCACTTGTGTACTATTGTTTTTAATTGGAGAAAGAGGGAATGTTGTTTTGCCACGATCTTTTGAGCATGAGGGATTAGTTGAGATATTCATCAGACTGGTCCTGAGTTCTTCCTATCTGTCAGTGATTTCTACTTGGTCTTCCTTTGGTAGATGTGCAAAAGATTGGAAAAAATCATCCTCCACTGAATTGTCCAGATTTAAAGGTCTGGAGGTGAATGATTTTGCCTGAGCTTTCTTTTTGACCGAGTCAAGTTGAGGTTTTTCTTTTGGATCTATCCCATGTAGTTTGTCTTCTTTAAGTTTACTGTTGTTTCCCAGAAGATTTGGGAGAAGAGGAGAAACTGTAGTGTTCAGAAAAACTCGGGTTAAAAAAAATCCCTTTTTCCCCTTAGATTTACTTTTTGTAGGGACAGCAGGGTTGGAATTTTAGCTGATTTAAAGGAAAGCAGCACTTTCTGTACCTGTTTTGAACTGTTAAGAGTCTCTAAATTCATTAAGTCAATATGAGTGGTTCTTCTCTTGAGTAGAGAGCTGAGATAAACCATGGCCTTATGTTTTGTATTCCAGATTGGGAGTTGACCTCTAAATGGGCAAACTGTTAAACATATTTGTGTTTTATGTAATATCAAAGTTTGAGGGGGGGAAAGGTCTTTTCTATGAGAGCTGCCGGCTCCAGTGTGCTTCGCTTTTGAATGAAGAAGGATCTTCTCAATGTTAGCTTCTACATTCTTTAAGAACTGCTTCCAGAGTTTGTTTTACATATTTAATTCCTCTCTGGTTTGCCTCTTTTTATTTTGTTGTTGTACTTATATGTTGATGCTAATGTTGATTTTATGATTTTTAAAATTAAGTGTTGATTTTATTTGTTGATATTTTCAGTGGTGGCACCCCTCCCCACCACTGATCTGCTCAGATCTGCTATTTTATTCTTCCCATTGGAGATTCCATGCCTCCATGCTGTGAGGGGATAGCTATTACCAATAAAAACATTTTCTAAACATCTGTTATACATTTTCTGTTATAAATGTTCAGAACATAAACTATCATAGGACTAGGAAAGGAAAAAGAGGTACTGAAGTAATTGCCATGGCCTATATTCAATGGAGGCAAGCAGAAAAGAAATTAATGGTCATGTAAGTTCCATGTCCACTGACAAGCACAGTAAGTTTAGCCGTATATCAGGTACAAGAATAAAACTAATGTAAACCATGGCAAAATAATACACTATTGGATCTAAGTCCATATAAATAAAACTAGATTTATTTTTAAAATGAAATATGGACATGCTAAGGTTAACTTATTTCATATCTTGTGGAACTGCTGGAAAACTAAAGTTTTTAATGTAAAATCATAACATAACTATTTGTTATCTATTAATATTCCATGTGTCACTTTTTATGTTAAGTCACTGAAGGGCTCATTTCTATTCAATCCCAATTTGAATTAATTGGTAATCTTTTAATGGCTGCAAGTCTCTGATCTACTAATAGTACATTTCCCTTCATGATAGAATGGTTGAAATGATACGGGGAAATTGCTAAATGGAAAAAAGGACAAAGTACCTGAGAGTGAATGTTAAACTAGATCTGATGCCTATATACATGCTCTATTTTATTTTTTAAAATAATCAAATGTATTCAAATTTAAAAAGTAATTTGGCATCCTGTTATTGAAATATTTTTGCTACATATTTGCTGGAAGAGTATACCTCATTAAAAACAGTGTAACATCTTGCTTGTGACTTTCGAATTTTATTCAGGATAATCTATTCAGGATGTCTCCTCTAATGTACTCATTTACCAATGAAGTCATTCTGAGGACAGTAAGTGGAATTTAAAAAAAATATATGATGATGCCTAATGGCTGGTATACTGTGGTGGTAAAAGACAAGAGCTGCAGAGCTGAGTTGTTTCTTCTAAATGACTTTTCAGAATAAGATGTGTGTAAGATAACAGCCATAGACCTGACACCAGCCACTGTCGCAGATGATGTCACCCACAGTCAGTCTCAAAGATTACTTCTGTTACTCTAGTGATGGAAATGTGTCGTTATGGCAAAGCAGAAGTGGTGAGGCAAAGAGTAATGGTCGGGTTGCCTTGGCAGCAGTGTACATCCTCCCTGCCCCCCAGCTTGGAAATCTCACAAACCCTTTGGGTAGGAACAGGGAACATGTGCAGGCTGGTAAGTTGCTTCAAAGTGCTGGCTGAAGAGTATCCTCTCCAGAGGCTCTGTTGGAGTAGGGAAGCGGATCCAGGAAAGATGAGGGGAAACAGGATGTGCACTGCACAAAACCCCTTCCCTCAGTCTAAGGTGATTACAGGCAGCCTTGACAGCTGCTATAACATACATGTAATGGAGGCTTAAACCTCTAAACTGTGCCCATGTTGGAGTGAACTGTTACAAGCTGCAGGTGGTCTACTTCCCTTCAGCTGCTCACATTTGCAATGCAGGCAGTCTGTCAGGAGCCCTCAATACACTGCTGTCTCCTGACAGGGTCAGTCCTCCCAGGCAGATTGCAGGGATTTTAGGGAGGGACAGCAGCATATTGTGGGTTTATCTTTACCCACTGTTATTTTACAGTCAAGATGGAGGCCACTATCTGAGCAAAGGCACTCATGAACCATTCAGGCCATCCTCCCCTGTTTCATGACTTCCTGCATCTGCAGATACAGAAGGGAATTTGTAAAAGATGGATGATGCATATAGCAGCATAGTTTTTTTAAAAAACAGACAAGAAAAATAGATTCATTTTAAAAGGTGTGTGATAACTTAATAAAAATACTACTTTATTTTTCATCCTATTAATCAGTGTCTTTTAGATACAATGGAAAATAGTAAATTCTTCACCTGAATGAGTTTAGCGTGAGATTGTTTAGTTAATTTAAATCTACAGTTATTTTTCTAAATCTTAAGAGGCTGAATTGTGTAAGAAAAGATGGCCAAGTTTAATGCCCATTATGACTGGCCAAAAAAACTGGATACTCCCTGAAAAAACTAGATGAGATGTGAGAGATTTGTAGCCAGGATCTTTCTTCCTTTCAAGCACCTTTGTAGGGCTGATAATATGATCCAGGCAGCATGGAAGAGAAATATTTAACCTTTTCTTCTCATGCTGGAGTCCTCATCGACATCACCCTTCCCCACAAGCCCCATACGGGCCATGTTTGATTATAGATCATATATTCAAGTCATATATTTGTTTAATGTGTTCCATATTCTAAAACAATCGTGTGTGGGGAATCTTTGTTAATTTCAAGAAAAATGTTCACACATTAGACCAATCTACAACTTTTTGATTTACCATGATAGACCTAAAAAAAAAAAGAGTATCCTCCCTCCTCATTCAAATAATAAATAAATGGTTTCCAGCACTTTTAAAAAAGGACATTTTCCTCAAAATGCAGTAATCAGAGAATCCATCTGGAATATTAAAGGAAATTATGTTCTTATGATTCACTGGTAAAGCAAGCTAGCAATATGTGTATGCGAATGTGCGTGTGTGTATACATATTTTGTGGTTCTTGGATAATGTTATCCACATTTTTCTGTTCAGAGAATCGCTTTTCCCTGTGCTTTCACTAACCAACATGAAACCACCTAATTATATTTTCATAATCATGATTAAAAACCATCTAAATTATCCTGCTTGATGTACTCAAAGAGTTTGTTGATTGCTTTTTCAATGCGCAGTATAGCTTTTTGCTGAGCCACATCAAATGGGTTGCTCCATGCTGAATTTTAAAAACAAACAAATAAACCTGTATTGTATATATATTGGAATTTAAAAATATACATTTATAATTTATAAGCTGCTAATTAGGCTACATCACAACCAATTCTATTACCATGAATAACCAGCAAAAGCTGCACACCTATTAAAGTACATTAATTTCCACTTATGGTTTTCTTTTTCCAGTTATTGATTTCAATTTATTTGGACACATTTCTAGGGTCTGAAAATTCAAAGTCTCCCCCCACATCCAGGGACAATTTAGATTTCAAAAACATGAAATACAGTAAGTGTTTATTATGCCCAATGAGTACTTGCATAAAATAAAACCTGCAGCATAATGGATCACAGACATTTGGATTTTGGGTATATATACCAAGAGCCAAATTCTGTGAGAGAAAGTATTCTGTGGTTGAAAAGGAGGCACTTGCATGTGTTTGGGCCACAGAAAAGTGGAGGACTTATTTGTGGGGCCACTTATTTAAACTACGTACTGACCATAGTCCCCTGACAACATTATTGACATCAAAAGGATTGGGAAGGGCAGGGAATCGAATTGCTAGATGGTCAGCACGATTGCTCTCTTTTACTTATGAGATTGAATATAAACCAGGAGTAGAGAATGTGACAGCTGATTGTCTGTCCCGGCTGCCATTGCCATCCTCAGGCATAGTGCCAGAAGAGGATGTGGAAGTGGTTGCACTGCTTTCAAGTATTCCAGTTGCAGTGACACAGGAGAAATTTCAAGCTGCATGTTTAGCATGCCCAATCCAGCAGAAATTAAGAGGATTTTTGTTGAATAAATGGCCTAATAAGGAAAAGGGAATTGAGTCAGAACTGTCACCTTACTTTAGAGTACGTGATGAGCTTTCATTGCAAAATGGTTGTATTTTACGAGGGACACATCGATTGTTGGTCCCAGAGGAACTGCGGTCTACATTTGTAGCTCTGGCTCATGATACACATCAAGGGATTGTACGTACTAAACAGCGATTACGGGATTTGTATTGGTGGCCTGGAATGGATTCCCAAGTGGAAGCAGCCATTAAGGCATGTGCCACTTGCCAGTTACATGATAAAACTGCAGTAACACATCCAGCACCACTACAGCCAGTTACATTCCCACATTCTGCTTGGGAAAAGGTCGCCATTGATATTGTGGGACCTTTTGAGACTGCCCCTATTGAATGTCGTTATGCTATCACGTTAATTGATTACTTTAGTAAATGGCCAGAGGTAGGATTTACATCACAAGCTACTTCTGCTACTGTGATTAAGTTTTTGGCTGTGGTCTTCAGTAGGGAAGGGGACCCTAAGGAGTTGATTTCCGATAATGGTGCCCAATTTACTTCTTTGGAATTTGAAACCTTCCTTGCGGAACGAAATATTATACATAGGAGGTCATCAGTGTATTATCCGCAAGCTAATGGAGAAATTGAGCGGTTTAATAGAAGTCTGAAGGATAGCTTGCAGACAGCTAAATTGGAAGGAAGGGCATGGATTGCTTTTACAACTGATTTCCTGCAAGCATATAGGGCAACAAGGCATGCTACAACACAAAGATCACCGGCGGAATTATTACATGGGAGAGAGATGCGTACTAAGTTGAATGTTACCGGAATGTCAGATGCAAGGAGTTATGTGGCATCAGATTCAGAATTACAAAAAAGGGTGGTTCAAAAGCAAGAGAAGTATAAGGCTTATACAGATAGACGAAGGGGTGTTAAGGATGTTAACTTTGAATGTGGTTCATTTGTTAGAGTAAGAAGACCTGGAATTTTGAGAAAGGGGGAACGTAAGTTTACCTCACCCCGTAAGATTATGGAGAGGAAAGGGCCATATACTTATAGATTATCAGATGGCCGGGTATGGAATGCATCTTATTTGGTACCTGCATATTGTAGTGGGAATGGAGTGTGTTTTGAATCAGAGGGTTTTCCTTTGTTACCAGTGACTGAAAATAAGAATGGGTCTGTGCAGAAGGAAACCGATTCAAGCCATCAGTTGGAACGTCCAGATGTACCTCAAGAGATATCGCCACCGTCATCATCAGTATCTCAAGAAGTACCACCAGTTGTTGAAACAGAGAAGGAAGGAAGGAGGAGACGACCACCTGTTTGGATGAAGGACTATGTTATGAACTGAGAAAAGGGGGAGATGTTGTGTGCATGTTTCTTTAAGAGTATTGTATATAAACCAGTAGTAGGAAGAGGGAGTGGTTGCAAGCTGTAGGTGTTTTTATACTGTGTGATTGAGCATAATAAAGCTAACCTGGAAAACGGATGAGGAGGCATTTTATTACGATACAACACAAATCAAGGGTTGAATCCAACCAGCTTT
Source organism: Gekko japonicus (assembly GCF_001447785.1). Taxonomy (NCBI): domain Eukaryota; kingdom Metazoa; phylum Chordata; class Lepidosauria; order Squamata; family Gekkonidae; genus Gekko; species Gekko japonicus. Next base: position 133,130 of record NW_015177023.1, on the reverse strand, counting down.
TTTACTCAATCTCACCCAGTTCTCCTCCTTACTACAGCCCATATTCTACAGAGCTTTTGACCATGCAGGTCCTATGATCCCTAACAGAACTTTTTTGGTTGTCAGAGGGGATCCCCTCCTCTCTTTCTCACTACTAGAAAAGCTGTTTGGATCCAACCCAAAGTCACTTCTCTTACAGCAGGTTGTTCTGGGATTGTGTGACATGTGGCACTCTGGAAGTATGTTTTATCATTTTTCGTGTATTTCAATGGATAGCACTGTGGCCTTTACTGTATTTTGTAGGAAGGAATGCAATAGATATGTTTGTCATTGAGTAACTATCCTGAAGTCAGCTAAGCTGCAGCTCTGTTATCCCTCCAGGGAAGAACTACTGTTATAGTTTTTTGTTACTGATGTGTCCTGTTGAGGTTGTAGTTACTCTGTATTTGGACATCATGTAGATAAAAAGAGAGGTGGTGCTCCATGATTTGGTGAAACACTAGCTGAGCTTCATGGCCTTGCATGAACAATCAAGCCTTCATATGCTGACCTGCCTATTGGATGTTCAATGTATACTGCTGAGTGAACACCACAGGGAGAATATCACATGACTAACTGCATTTCCAAATGATTAACAAATTGATAGTTTTAATCAGCATTAAATTTGTGCTTACCTCAGTCTATCATCAGTAATATGGTGGCACCTCCTTAACGGGAATGGGCATTTTCCCATTAAAACCTGTGTGTTCCGACTGGCTATTGGGGAAAGAGGAACAGCAAACTGTTTAGAATATTAGAGGCGAGACTCGGGCAACGCAGCCAGTGGATAGGGACAACTTCTGAGTGGCAGATCAGGGAGCTAACTGATTTGGGAGCATGTGGAATGTTCAGGAGAGTCCATGACCAAAACAGAATTATTATATAGAGAGATTATATGGCCATTTTTAAAAAACAAAAATAAAGGGGTGCTGTGACGCCACCGATAATGACACATTTGATGACAGCACTCTCCCTTGAAAATCCTGATTATTAAAGCCACATTGGAAAGAAAATAAACTGATTCCACTACTGTAAAAATACATAGGAAGGGCAGGAATATGGAAGAACCCTGCCCACATTGATCCCAATGCTTGTGGATTGAGTCCCAAGAATTCAAATGTGTGGAAAACGTCACAGTTAATAAACTAACTGCCTATCTTGAGCTTCAGTCTGAAAACAGGAGAGTCCATCTGGTCCATGTTCTCCCATCATTCACAGGTCTCTTCCTGGCTGCAATTCTGTTTTAAGAATTTGTTTCTCATTTCCCTCCCTTTCTGTCCCCTTTTTCTTTTCCCTAGGACTGTTAGCCCATAAAGTTTTGGGGGGCAGAGCCTGAGGATGGGTGAGTGATGTGGGCCCAGAAGTGATATTACAATGTCTGCAGTGTCACCTTCCACATTTTTCTCTCACTGCTTACTTGATAGAGCATGGGCAATTGAGTGTGGAAGTACAGCCTCTGTAGGTGGGCATCCGGTAAGCCTATTCCTCCACTCTGGAGAAAGACAATTGTTTCTTAAGTCAGAGACAGGGTCTGTTGAGAGATGTAGTCCCTCAGGAATTCCATTACAACAGTTAAGATTGTCCAGAATGAGGGGTATTATTAATATATTTTAAAATTGTTCATAATCATTGC
>NW_015177023.1:129125-131416 GCF_001447785.1 Gekko japonicus | reverse complement strand
TATTTCAAATAAATGCTATTTTACAGACACTCGGTGTTGTATTAAGTATTGATGACAAAGGAACTTCCTATCTATATCTGTCACATGCTTTACTGCATTGTGACTGAGTAGCTTGGGAGGGTGAAACATATCCTAAAAAGGGTATCCACATGGTACATTCAGATTCAGGAACAATTAGCTCTACCTTATTTTTAAGTTCAGAGCTGGGATCCTGAAGCATATCTCATGCATTTATATTATAATTCTAGGTAAATGTTTAATAGGCCTTTTTTAATGATTGGACCAAATGTTATAGATAAGAACATACCCTTCTATAATATTAGCACTTAGGTGGGAATATGCTTTTATACAACACTTACTACCCACAATATTGTTAGGAAATTTGTGCATGTGATTTCAGGTTGATTTTAATGGTCCATTATAAAACCTTTGAGGAAGAAGTTTTTCTTCCTCTCCCCCCCTCTGGAAGACTCCAGAGTTGCCTGGCACAAGTCTCCATGTGTGCTCAGCAAGTCTACACTCTTCTTGACCTCCAATTATGTCAACAGAAGAAAAAGAGGCCCTGTCAACTAGGCGTGGGACAAACACTTTGCTTGTATCCACTGGCAAGCCTAAAATAACAGATGCAAGGAAAGATGGAAGCACACATATATGACGACAGGCAGTAAGTCCACTCTAAAGGAAAGGAAAGTAGTAGACAGGGTGAGTGGATTGGGGAGGAAATGATGTAAAGATTAAGGTTTTGGCTGATTTCGCACAACTCAAAAAACAGGATCACAAAACTGCGGGGGAAATCTGGCGAAGCCGCGAGTCAAAATGCAGCCCCGCAGCTTCGGGTGTGAAATTGACCAATAGTATCGGGGCAAACGGTGAAGCAACATCGAGGCAGCTCTAGTGCGAAATCAGCCCTGGTCTCTCATGTGATAGACAGCTTCCCTGCAGACAGCTTCCCTGCAGACTGATGGGCAGATAGAAGTATATACACTAAAATTGAGAGTTCTGAGAAATCAGTAATGAGGCAGAATTAGCTTTCTTTATGTGTGACAGACCCATCTACTGAGGACCTGAGATATTTCTGTCTTTGATTTTATTTAAATGCACTCATAGTGGGCAATGGGGGGGGGGAGGCTGTACCACCATGGCTGTTTTGGCACTCAAAAAAGCATGGGGTGGGAGACCAAGAGTGTCTGGTCCCACCATGCTGCAGACCCAATGACTGGGCTCCTCAAAGCATTTTTAAATGGTTCATGTTTGGCTCTAAATGGCTTCAGTGTCCCCAGGTTGGACCCAGGGATGCCGTAATGTCTGGTTGTTTCCCCAGTCTGCCCACTTCTGTAAGTGGAGGGAAAGCCTGTTTTGGGGAACCACAGCATGCAGGTGAGAGAATTAGACCCACTGGCCTCTCTTGCTTTACTCAATAAATTCAAGCATTTTTCTCCTACAATGGAAAGAAACTCATGACAGCTCACAACTAACAGAACTTGATAAAACAACTGGAAAAACTGAATTACCTCTAAAACTGAGAGGCTTTCTCTTATCTGCCTCAAGTTTGCCAAAGACAGGGTGCGATCATACTTACCAAAAGCGGCAGCAACGGTGTGATTCCCCTGCGGAGTAACGGGCCGCGATCAGACAGGCACAGCTGTCTAGCATCCTGGAGTCGTCGGCGGGGCATCGTTTCACACCGCAGGAGCATCGAAAAAAGCCACCGGCTAAAATCTTGTAGCATTGGGAACTGCAGGGCATGTGGCCGGAAGTGTGATTGCGCAAACGCACATCATGGCAGCTGGGGGAAACAACCTCACTTCCCGTCCGCAGTTTCTCCCTTGTGTGTGACCGCAGCCACGATCTATTAGGTGAAGGTTATAACCTCTGTGAAATTAATTCCAGTTGGGTGCCAAACAGCACCTGACAGGAAAAGATGCTACCACATGACTTGCATGACTCACCCAAGGTAGGCCCAGCAGCAACAACTGCCACCCCAAGAAAGCCAGTATGTTGTGGTGGTTTCAAACTGGGATCTGAGAGACCCAGGTTTGGATCAGCACTCTGCTGTGGAAGATTGCTGGGTAACCTTGGGCTAGTCACACACCTGCAGCCTAACTTACCTCACAGGGTTGTTGTGAGGATAAAATGGAGGAGAGAAGAATGATGTAACGTAGAGAATAGCAGGATATAAATTAAGTAAATAAATCATAAATATAGCTGAAGATGGGGCAGATAAAAAGTAGGTTGCTTGTTGTGTGGAAAGAAGAGAAAGAAGCAAGGAAAGGTAAGTATCTAGGGGCTGC
>NW_015177023.1:85278-129078 GCF_001447785.1 Gekko japonicus | reverse complement strand
ATGAGGTGTACTTCCAGGTTCCCCATCATGCAACTGGACCTGGGCTAGACTGGTGGCTGCCATTGTGCTTGTAGAGATGGTGCTAGAGGGTAGGATGGAGGGAACTCCTGGAGACACAGGAGAACATACAGGTAAGTTAGCTGGTATGTGGGAAACAGAGAAGGAAGCAGGAAAAGGGGAGATTCTATAGGGCCTTTGAGGGAAGGAAAGGATGAAATAGTGGAGGAAGAAGAAGAAGAGGTTGGATTTATACCCCGCCCTTCACTACCCAAAGGTGTCTCAGACTGGCTTACAAACTCCTTTCCCTTCCCCTCCCCACAACAGACACCCTGTGAGGTGGGTGGGGCTGACAGAGCTCTGACAGAAACTGCTCTTTTTCAAGAACAGCTCTTATCAGAACTATGGCTTGCCCAAGGTCATCCAGCCAGGTGCAAGTGGAGGAGTGGGGAATCAAACCCTGTTCTCCCAGATTAGAGTCCGCACACTTAACCACTACACCAAACTGGAGAGGAAAATGAGATGTTCCCCCAAATCCTTGTGGGTCCTCAGCTGCTTGTGTTAGTGTATGTGTAGCCTTGCCCCCATGCTCCTTTTTTCTAGAGTCGTGCCTCAGCAGCGGTGCGATGTTTTCATTATATTCTATGGCCCCATAGAATATAATGGAAACATCGCACCGCTGCTGAGGCGCGACTCTAGAAAAAAGGAGCATGGGGGCAGGGCTGCAGGGGCGGGCTGCCGGAGCAGTGCTCCGGCCCCAAACGACACCTGGGTGGGGCGATGCTGGAGGTTCAAGTCAGAGACCATCAACAAGCTGTGCCAAAGCTGATGCTGTGGCAGCTGCCCTAGGCCGAAGGCTGCTGGATCATCTGATGGGGGAGCAGGCACCATTCCCAGAAGGCTACACATGTGGCATAGGCCCCAGGCCACCCAGTGCCAGTATTGGTGGAGATTGCTGGCACCCCCCCACAAGATGGCAGGCACCTACAGCTGAAGGCCACCACGTGTTCCATGGGGGAGAGAGGCCCAGCCACCAAGTCACATGCTCAGTGGCAGGACTAGGCCACCAATGTGTGGAAGAAACTGCCAAAGAATGCCCTCCATTACGTCAAAGAACAGCTGCCACCTGGGAGGGTGTGAATATGATGGCAGTGCTGGCCCCCTTAGGAGAGGATTATCTGCACCCCTCATGTGCAAATGCCAATCCCCATGGCCATCCAGGAAAGCATCCCGGGAGCTACAGGCCAAATGGAAAGACATGCAACCTCCCCTTGTAACCCTGAGCAGGCATGAATATGAATGCGGCTGCAGTGGATCCCAACTAAGGGTGTGCATTAGGTATAAGATGAACTGAATCTTATCTTTATTTTCCAGGTCTTTATTAAGCCAAATCTGATTCAGCTACTGATAAGATGATTCCAAATAAAAGCTGATCTTATTCGGCTTTTATTTGGAGTCCCCAATCAGTCTTCCCTTCCCCGGCTGCCCCACTTTCCCTCCCTGAGTTGCTCCGCAGTGGTGGCATGCTTTAGCAAGGAAAGGGAAGGTATTTAAATAAACATACCTTTCCTTCCCTCACTGAGGCATGCTGTGGCCACCACACAACTTGGGGAGAAATGGGCGGTATGGCGCCAAATAATTTTGGCAATACCAATTTCCCCCAAATCCCAATATCATATTGATATCATATTGATATTGGGATTCGGAAGTATTGGTATATACCGACATTTTTTGTGTTTGTTATTCCCAAACCTGGAAAATAACGATTTTTTTAATGCACACCCCTAATCCCAATTTACCAGTGAGGCTGCCACTGAAACGAAGGGTCTCTGCTTGACTGCTGCAAATCATGTTGTTCTGCCACACTGAAGCCACAATCGGAGTGGCTCTGCCACTCCCCCCAAGCAGCCTCCTGTTCCCTTCATTACACCAGTTGTTTGCAGGCTGGATAAGAGCCCTGGATGGGCTGGTTCCAGCCCCTGGGCCTTATGTTTGACACCCCTGTTTTAAAATATGGTAGGACTGTTTTGATCAAAGATGAAGAAACAAATTGGGGCAGAGGGAAATAGAATCTTTAATAATTATACAACCCCTATGCATTTCACATGCAGCTTTGTCAGGGGAAATCTTTCAGATTCTCTTTAGTTCTGTTCCCAAATGTACACTAGAACACTACCATCTTGGCACATTTTCGAGCATCCTCAAGATCCCCCCAAAAATATTTTCATTGTATCTTTGCCATATCGCCACTATATCAAACACATTGTATATTGGCAGATTTGTAGTTTTAATGCCAATATTCCAGTTGAACTGGATAATGTTTGGGCCTTCTGGATATTTTGGAGTTAATCTAAAACTACATCTGAAATTAATTTTGAAAGCATCTCTAAAGTGCATATTTATAGTGCTATTAATGGCCCAAGAATTTCCTGCTTTAGCTATCAACAGATGAAGCTGAGGTTACACATATATCTGCATTTAGTTTAGATGAGCTTTATGGGGATAAGCCAATCCCAATACAGTACTTCTTTTGGTCAATATTTCACTATTTTTCAGTACCTACTCGTGCTAGTACAGAAACGTCAGTCACGTTTTTTTTGGGGGGGGGGTGGAGCAGCATCTTACTCAAATCCTTCAAATTTTGTTGAATTTAGTTGAAACTGGGTGTCCATGGTCGGTGCCACTGCTCCCGCACTTACCCCAGGAGACTGCAAGCCCCATCTTGCAAGCCTTGAAGCTGGGAAAGTTGTCTGCCAGGTTGAAGCAGAACATGCCCTTGACTGAGTCTACTCAAGAGTCAGCTGGTTTGGAGGAGTGCTGGCTCTCAGTGGCATGCTCAGCAGCAGAAGTCAACCCAGCTGAGTTTCTATCAGAGGAAACCCTGGCATTGAGAAACAGGGGAACTCTGCCAAAGGGGCAGGGACAACAGGCAGCCCTGACCTTCTTAGAGGAGGTCAGGTGGGTCAGCCAGCTCTTTTAAAAATTTGAGGAGGAGCCCTGACCTCGATAGCCCAGGCATGCCCAATTTCATTAGATTTTGGAAGCTAAGCGGGGACGACCCTGACAAGTACTTGGAAGGGCGGCCTCCAAGGAAGACCAGGTCCAGGACACAGAGGCAGGTAATATAAGCCACCTCTCTGAAACGTCCTAGCCCCACTAGGGGTCACCAGAAGTCACCATGACTTCCATACTCGCAAGCACACTATCCCGTGTTTGCTAAATAAACTTGCATTTTTAATGAACAACTTTATGAAATAACCTTTGTAGTATTTTACATCATGTAAAACTGGGTTTTGAGTAGTTTTAGGGCTGAAATACTTGCTAACTTGCTAACAGCTACACTGACCTTTACAATCACTTTTGGTCATTTTGGTAACATTTGTTGCATATTTCATACACAGTAAACATTTGAGAAAACTGAACTATCACAAACCAAATTAGAATTTCCATGCCTATTCTGCCCAAAATGAAGTTTGCCCTTGTAATATGAAAGCCCAGACTTTGAAGATCAGAGCCAAATTGTAGCACGAAATCCTAAAATTGCAAACACTGTGGATTTAGATTGACCCTAATAATGGCTTTCATTATTTGAATGTAATAAAAATTCAAATGAATGTGGTAATTAGTAAAATCTCTACTTTAGTAGGAGATTGAAGGGTTTGAGGCTATGTTGTGTGAATGCCAATTGAGACAATGGTGTTTTGATAAATGCACACTTTAACATTTGCCAAAAGGCATTAACGGTGGGTATATCACCCTCTGCTGCCAGCTGTGACTGCATAAGATCATTCACAAATTATGTATTTAAGTTTTGGGGATCTGAGATATTTTTGTAATGCCACTTACAAGATGACTTATGAGATCTTATATGAGAACAAGCCTACCCAACTGTGACCCACCAAGTCAAGTACAGCCTAGCAGCCATTGATGGCAGCCTACCAGGCATGTATGGCAGTCAACCAAGGACTTGATAGACTCCCTCTCCTTGCTGCCTGCCTGGACCTTGGGAGTGGGGAAAAAAGGATTGCTAAGACTGGACAGGCACATGGCTGGCTACTTGGCCATGTGCACCTTGGTTGAGTATAACTTTGGTACTTAGAAAGATGCATATTTTGAATCAGAGGAGAGAACTGAGGCATATGAGCTAGAAGGGGATATCTTACTTTCACTTGGATGCTCTGGTCTGTCAAGTGGCTACATGTTACCGTATGTCAAATATTAACATATGTTGGCAGGGCCAGTGTCAAGAATCAGCATCATTGATCCACACTCTTATCCCAGACTGCTGATCCCTTCCCTTGCTGCTTTTTCTTTATGTTTTTGCTATCCACTTGCCTGCTTTTTTTCTCTAACAATTGAGCAATGTGTGTGGAGAGGTCCAGTGCCAATGTACTGACCCTCCCACCTGTCTCTTTCCCTTGTGAAAATTTCTCCCCTAACCGTGGCCCGAATGCTGCTTTGCCTTCTCTCATGGCTGCCAATCAGCAGGGGAGGCAGCAGCCTATCTTCCCCACCTGGAGCAGTTACCAATTGGGTGTAAGTCCCCCTACAAAGATACAAAGAAAGAGCAAAGAAATTGAGTAGCTACAACTAGTCATCTCGCCATTTCCTTCTCAATCACAATGTCTATCATACCTAGAGAGAGGGCAAATGAGCAGCTAGTGGAAAAACAGTGGATCAGCTCAGGAAGAGGATCCCACTGATGGGACATGGCACTTGTCCAAGGGAACTCCAAAACCTGGTGCTGGCATTGAATGCTAGTTTTGCCCGGTTATGTATTAAACTGGTAAGACTGTAAGAAAATAAGAAGAGCTGTCTAGTACAGCATCCTGCTTTCCACAGTGACAAAACAGATGCATCTGAAAGACTTACAAGCAGGGTGCAAAGGCATGTGTCCTGCTGCAGTTCCCCTCCCCCAGCAATTGGCATTCAATTTAATTCAAAGAGATTTTTATCATTGTCAATTTCCAATTGGAAATGCAATTTATGGTAAAAATTCTCCACCACAGGAGCAGATACTATAGATAACCAACTCCCTGTATCAGTGTATGATCACTACTGTAAAATTACCCCTTGATAAATAACCAGTTTTACATTCTCTTCCTACTAACTCTGAGGCATTGCTGAGGAAATGCTATAGAAAGGAAGGTGGGGAGATTCAGCAGCTGGGGGTCAAAAGCACCCCACCACAAGCCAGGTTTGGAATAGAACAGGAGCAGTGGTCAGTCTTACTATAGGAACTCTTTATCTTGGCTTAGGAAGACATGCTTCAAGGTTTAATTTTCCAGAGCATTTACAGCTGATTGACAGCTTATCGTAGTTAAAAGGAGTATCTCCGTTAACTTCATTGGGCTTCAGGCAAAGCACTAAGTAGCATTTTCAAATCCCTTTGGATGCTTCAGAAAATCCAACTTTAGTAAATAGTCATAATTTTTAGTAACTCCACTTCTTGTGCTGTCATTTTTCTGAAGTACTGTTGGCCACTCTTTGACACAGCATTTCCAGGAATGATATTTCAGACATTAAGTACTAAATCACTAGTATGGAAATGTCATTTTCAGAGATGCTGCCTGTCATCAGGCTCACATTCGGTAATAGAATGTTAGGATATTCATCTGTATCAAGAAAAAAAAATCAGGCTTATTTGAAATCACTGAAGATATATTGCATGGATTTTATATATATGTGTGTGTGTGTGTGTGTGTGTATTTAGTATGAATTTTCTGATTTGGATAGGTTACATCATATGAAATACTTTCACAGAAAGAAACCAAGAATAAGGAACATTTAGAAAACTCTATAAATAAATAAATTTGCAGGTCAGATAATATCTCAGAAGAATCTAAAAAAATGGAAGCTATTTTGACATAGTTAGAGAAGTAATCCTAAAATAATAACCAAGAACCAGAGATGATTGGGCCTGAATTTAGGAAGTCTATTTCTAATTGTATCTGAGGCATACAAAAGGATGTTGAAGCAGCTCCCTGTCCTTTAGATATTTGTCTCAAAGGACAAACAAAACTGTAATTGCTTCCTTTTGTGAAAAGCTTTAAAGATGGATTATTCTAGGTAGGTAAGATTCTTTGCCATTGATTTTATGATAAGAATATTTACAGCAGATTATCAAGATTATAGGGCAGAAGAACAAAGCAACTACCTTAAAAATATGTGAAAAAATGAATACAAATCAGATGAAATTAAGAAGGGACTGTATAGCAAGGGAAAGAGGTATGCAGTTGCATACCATGGTTTCATATGACTAATGCTATATTGTAAACTACAGTATTAGTACAAGTCTCCATTGTACTTCTCCAGTCCTCCCTCTTGGTCTCAGCACTGGGGACCTGCAATGATGTCATAAGAACCCCTGGCAAAAGGGAGTCTTCTTTATGGCAACTTTAAGTCAAGCTTCAAGTTCTTTGTGCTCTTGTGATTTCATACCACTAATTGTGTGTCTGCATCACTCCGCATGGGTAGCAGTGATAGCCTTACCTGCATAACTGTCAGAGTTTGGTGGTTTACATTAGTTTGGTTCTTTAATCTTCAGCCTTAATCTAATTCTGAGTGCTCTGCTTTAACCATTTGTGAAAAGCAGCCTGAAGTTACTAGAATAAAACTGTGCTGCTGCCAAGATCTTTTGTGTCCCAGAGCATTCTATATACAGAGTGTGTTGAATGATTCTAAAGATATGTTTCAGTATATCTTAATATAGAAAAATGTTATCAACAGCTTTTCAGGTATATAAGCCTGTGAGACACAGAGCACCTGCTAGGTGATGTATCTCAAAGGGATGAACTTGAGGGGCCCAAGGCTGAAATTGTAGGACACATTGCAGGTGCAACAGCAGAGATGTCTGGGGAAGAATGCAAAACACCTGTTTGAACAGTACCTGATTCAAATCAAATGTGTGCAATTAGGCCCTCATTTGAATGTGTTCCTAAATCAATTATTTTTTTTAAAAAAATAGCACCTCCCCATGAAGTCAGTCTTTTGGGGGTGCTGAACACCCTTCTCTCTAGTCTTAAAAGCAAAGGTACTCTACATCTAAGAGAAATACACGGTGTACTCCATAGCAAGTTTCTAGCTTTTTAGAGTAGCTGTTGCTATTCTAAATCACGCAGTGTTCTAAACAGTACATCGTGAGGCCCATGAATAATTTAGATAGCGCTGCAGAACATTTTACAGCATTCCCCCCAGTAATAACCCTTCCAGTGTTTACTTTTTGGATACCACTTCTTTATTCTTGAAGCTAATGACAAATCATCTTGTATGAATTATCTATCAAGCTAACACCATCAGTGTACATAATGCCCTTAAAAAGTTACATAAGCAAAAATGGACAGTTCCTTGCCCCCAAGGGATCTAAAATATAAAACGATCAATAGGGGAAATCCCATATTTTGGAAAGCAAGGGTAGGGAGAGGTAAATGGTCTGCCCATATATGTGAGAAAATGCAAATACTCATATTTAAATTTTGGAAGAAGATGAAAACTAGATTATGCCAAAGACTACACTGGTAAGTTGAGTTTTGAGGGGAGATTTGAATGTAACAAATTGGTGGCACTGTATCAAGTACGTGTTCATGGAGTGAGTTCCGCCCACAGAGGACAGCAAGGAAGAATAGATGGAATAGTACTGAGATAGCAAACAGCCTTGGTTTAGAGGAACAATATTTATGTGAAGAAGATAACAAACAATGGTCAAGCAACAGGTAATTGATAATAATAATTATCGTATGGCGTTGTGTGTAGTATAGCCAGGAGATCCAAAGACTGTCTGGCAGCCTTAACTTCTAATTCTTTTACTGTTATGCACCACTAGGTGGTGAACTAAACTTATTTTGGGGGGCTGAGAGAGCTCTGAGAGCTGTGACTGACCCAAGGTCACACAGCTTGCTTCATGTGGAGGAGTGTGGAACTGAACCCGATTCTCCAGATTAGAGTCCACCACTCTTAACCACTACACCATGTCTTAGCAACAGGATGGTGTAAAAGCATGGAGACCTTTAAGGACAAGGAATTTGTACTGAACATGGAATGGAAGCAGAGGTCAGAAAAAGATATCTGACACAAGTATCACATAATCTGACTGATGGGAGAAACAAACATTTTGTGTAGAGGTGAGAAGACTGAGACTACAAAGAGACAGTAGTCAAGGTGATAGATAATTAGACCATGAACCAAAGTTTTAGCTGAAGAAATGAGAAGGGGTGGGTTGGTGTCCGCAGGTTTATACCGGGAGAGAAGAGATGAAATGGCATTTGTGGGGCCCAAAGAGCAAGAGAGATCAAGCAATATCTTCAGTGTATGCCGTAATCAACAGAGTGGTAAAGGTTTCTGTAATGTACTGCCGCCATTACCACATGCAAGGTAATCAGCCGGACATGCCCGGACTTGCCCGGGCAGGCCAGGCACAATTTATCTGTAGCATCAGCCGAAAGACAAAGGATCCGAAGGATCCTAGCCGGCCCAATCAAAAGGGCTAGCTTCCCAGCCGGGAGACCAATGGTCGCCCGGTTACTGTAAATAGCCTATCGGGAGTAGGGGGTGTGTTTAGGTGTATTGGTGGCGGGTTTTCTGAACGCATATAAACCGGCCTGCGAGCTGGTTTCCTTTGTCTTGTTCTGATCTAATAAAGTACTCTTTGCTGAATCACTCAACGTCTCGAGCACATTTCAGTTTCAATGGATATTGTGGGAATCAAGAAGAGGAAATCTAGACATTATATTCACTACAAAAAGTGGTAACGCCTCTACCTGGTGTATCCTATATGAGAATTCACCATATGGGTCAGGTCTATTGTAGTGAGTGTCATTGCCTCCAGACCACAATAATGAGTTTTGCTGTTGGGACAGGAAAACTCACTGAATGCTGGCCGAACACTTGTGGTGAATTCATATAGAATATATGCCTATTAGGAGAATGAGAATGGAGAATAAGGAAACTTGCAATGGGTATGCAAGATCCCTGGGGGAAATGTGACAACTTTACTAGCCAAAAGTACACTTTTCACAAGTATTTGCCTTTTGGAACATGTAAGCCTTACTGTGGGTATAGAAAGATCTGGTAATTGTCAGTTATATTCAAAATAAATAAGTAAAATGAAATGGCTGGATTATCAAAACAGCAGGTAATCTTTTAGGCATGAATACAGTAAAGAAGCTTAAATCTGAAGAATGAGGTGATGCCCTTTATTTTCTTACATATACACACAGCCTCTGGAGAGACTCCCCTATTATCATAGAGTACAAGTGTTATCCTTCTGCCATATTAGGTAGAAATTATGATGTGCCAAGTAACTCTTGTTCTTCTGCTAATGCAGATATATATATATATATTTAAAGGGTTTCATGATAGTGTCACAAGCATAAACATTTGTTTGATGAGCTAAAGCACTACAATATGAAAGGAATTTACAAATTAACATTCCATCAGCAATAAATTCAACAAGTGGAGACCTGCAAGAAACTTGTGGGATGGTCATCCCATTCCTCACACCTTCACACCTTTGCTTCCTCCCCTCTCCCCCTACCTCACACTTTTTCTCCCTTCTGCCCCCCTTTTCTTACTCTTTATCTCTCCTCCATGCATGTTACTTCCTCTCTCTTTCTGACCCGTCATCATTCTCTTTGTTTTTCTGTCTCCCCACCTCATCACTTTTTCTGACCCCACCCCAGCACTCTTTCTTTCTGCCCCCATCACTCTCCTAGCCTCCTGCCTGCTTCCTCCCCCACCCCTCACACAGCAGCAGCAGTGGTGGCAGTACTCCCAGCCACCCACCTGCTTCCTCTCTCCTTATAGCAGCACTGGAAGCGTTCTTGGAATCACAATGAATCGCCCAGCTACAGAGATCAATTCACCTTAGGGCTGCCAGCTCCAGGTTGGGTAATTCCTGGAGATCTGGGGGTGGAGCCTTGGGACAGTGAGGCTTGGGGAGACAAGCAGCCTCAGTGGGGTATAATGCCATAGACAACCCTCCAAAGCAGCCATTTTATCCAGGGTAACTGATCTCTGTCACCCGGACAACAGTTGTAATTCTGGGTGATCTGCAGCCCTCACCCAGAGGCTGGCAATGGTAGTTCTCATGGAGGAAATGGCTGGTTTGGAGGGTGGAGTCTATGGCATTATACCGGTCTGAAGTTCCTCCCCTCCACAGGCTCCACCCCTCAAATGCCCAAGAATTTCCCAAGCTGGAGTTGGCAACCCTATTTCCTTCTCACCCAACAGCCAACCTGCCTTTTTCTGCCTTTATCTATCTTCAGCTTTTGTCTCTCCACCCCCATCCCCCACAGCCTCTATGTAGGAAAATTACAGTCTTTCTCCACAATGGGGTCCAAAGCAGCTTACATTATTCTCTCCTTTTTATCTGCACAAGAACCCTTTGAGGTTGGTTAGGCCGAAAGTGTGTGACTGGTCCAAAATCACCCAGTCAGCTTCCATCGCAAGATGGGGATCTGAACCTGGGTCTTGCAGACCCTACTCTGAAGCCCTAACTGCTGCACTTCACTGGCTTTCATAGGGTGGCTACTGATAAACAGTAGCAAGCAGCCAGGCCTAGTTGAGTCATGCAAATTAGGTGGGGTCGAGTCACCCAGAGAGTGCTGCCTAGGGGTGCCAGCCTCCAGGTGGGATCTGGGGATCCTCTGGAATGACTGCTCATTTCCAGACTACAGAGATAACTTTCCATGGAGAAAATGGATGCTTTGGAGGGTGGACTGTATGGCATTGTATCTCATTGAGGACCCTGTCCTCCCCAGGGTCCACCCCCAAATCACCAGGAGTTTCCCAGCCTGGATCTGGCAACCTTACTCCCCATCCCCTGCCAGTGCCCAGGGGGGAACAGGCATCCTAGACTGCTGCCAGGCCTAGGGTTGGCAACTTCCAAGTGGGGTCCGGAGAGTGAACTCTAGACATCAGAGATTTAGTTTGGTGTAGTGGTTATGTTTGGTGCCAGAGAGCCAGTTCGGTGTAGTGGTTAAGTGCGAGGACTCTAATCTGTGAGAACCGGGTTTCATTCCCCACTCCTCCACTCGCACCTGGCTGGATTACCTTGGGCAAGCCTGTAGTTCTGATAAAAGCTGTTCTTGAAAAAAGAGCAGTTTCTGTCAAGAGCTTTCTCAGCCCCACCTACCTCACAGGGTGTCTGTTGTGGGGAGGGGAAGGGAAAGGAGTTTGTAAGCCACTCTGAAACACCTTTGTGCAGGGTATAAATCCTGGGAAAGGGCAGGATATAAATCCAATCTCTTCTCTTCTTCTTCTTCTCTCCCTGGAGAAAATGGCTGCTTTGGAGGGTGGACTCTGTGGCATTATACACAGCTGAGGCCTCTAAGAAAGGGCCGTTCCCCCCCCCCCCGCCTTTTACTGACAGAGCAAGTTAAAAGACCCCCCCCCCCCCCCCAACGTTCTAATCTCTCACAGTTGATGTCTGGAGTTAGATCCCTGTAGAGGCCATTTCAAAAGGTTTTGGGGGAAATTCAACTTACCCTGAAGGGTTTCCCCCCACACACACTTTTTGAATTTTTCTTCAGACCCAGGAAGGCCCTTGAGTCTGTAGAAAGAGCTGTTGGGGGAGAGTGAGCCCTCTGTTGACAGAAATAAATATCTGCACAAAAAAACCCTCTGGGAATTAGATATATAGATAACTTTATACATAGCTTTTAAGCATGCTTTCTGTGGTCAGTGGATTCCATGCTGGATTAAAACCAAAAGTGATTAAGCACAGAAGTGAGAAACTCCAGGAAAGGAAACATATGAACTCTTGTAAATTTGCTTATGGGTATTTTATTTATGGTATCTGTTCATTGGTAGGACAGTGACAACCCATGGAATTACTTACCTTTTATTATAAAAGGCATCTATAAACAAGATTCAGATGGTCAAATGTTACTTAGTAATGTAGTAATAACTTAGTTGAGCATGATTTGTTTAAGGTTAGATCTACAAATTACTTGGGCAAACACACACACACACACACACATTCTGCTTTTTACCATAATGGTTCTCAAAACAGTTCATATTGAATAAAATGAGTTGATAAATGGACAATATTGCTCTAATAATAATGGATTCCATTGAAGTATATCTGGGTCTTGGACAAGATACTTTCTGAACATTGTTACCTTGTTGGCTACAGAGAATGACTGATTTTGCACAAGGAGCTGTACTGCCGTCGCACCTCCCTTTGCCCAGTTTCCATTGGTCGATTTCCCACTTGAAGCCGCACAGCCGCATTTCGACCTGCGGCTTTGCCCAATTTGCCCTGCGGTTTCGTGATCCTCAAAAAAACAGGATCACAAAACTGCGGGGAAAATCAGGCAAAGCCGCAGGTCAAAATGCGGCCGCACGGCTTCGGGTGGGAAATTGACCAATGGAAACGGGGCAAACGGAGGTGTGATGGCGGCGCAGCTCCTTGTGCAAAATCAGCCAATGTCTCAGGCAAAGCAAGATGTGTCTTTTTAAAAAACAGTCTGTCTTTGGCATAGCAGTGTTGTCAACATTGTTAAATGTACCTTGTCTCTTATGGCCAAGTGCTGAGCTCCCAACTCACAGTAGTAATGAACGTTAGGTGCAAAACAGGGGTAGATCTCCCCAATCCTCTAGGTGGTTCATGCTGCCACTGCTAATGCTGCTGCTGCTGCTCCTCCTCCTCTGATCAGATGGCATCATCAGTTTTCCAGTGTTGATGATGGCAGGGTCGGCTCGAGGTGTTTCTGCGCCCTAGGCGAGGCTGCCTTGTGGCGCAGATGCCAACCTCCCGGTGGGGCCTGAAGACCTGGAGACCTCTGGAGCCAGCCACCCTTTTGCTGCTGCCACCACCGCCTCTTCCCCCCCACTCCCGCCGCCACCAAAGGGGGGGAGGAGGGGGGAGGCACAACTTGGTGCCCCATCCAGGGCCCGGCGCTCTAGGCGAATGCCTAGTTCGCTTAGTGGGTGAGCCGGCCCTGGATGATGGTTGTTGCAAGTTCTAAGTAGGCAGATGTGTAAAGGTGGAACCTCACTGGATCTGTAGCAGTAGCTTTACGAGTACGCTGCCAGGCATGTTCTGTGGCTGTATTTATATTATTTATTTTATTTGTTTGTTTAATTTGTATCCCGCCCTCCCCGCCAAGGCAGGCACAGGGCCGCTTACAGAATATATATGTGTGTGTGTAAAGGTAAAGGTTTCGCTTGCTCGAAAGCCAGTCAAATCCGACTCTAGGGTTGTGGTGCTCATCTCCATTTCCAAGCCGAAGAGCCAGCACTGTCCGAAGATGTTTCCATGGTCATGTGGCTGGCATGACTAAACGCCAAGGCACACACAGGATATGTTAAAACACAGAACTTAAATAAAACCACAACATATAAAATCATAGGTACTAGTAAACATAGGTGCACTAGGCGCTTATAAGTGATGGCAGCAATCTCTCGGCATCCAGATGGTCAGCTACCACCATAGTCTGGGTTCTTGCCAGGCTGTTGGTTACTAAGTTGGTGCTGGCATTGGGGGCTGGAATTGGGGCCAGGGTCATAATATTGGGAGGCGGCACCATAATTGAAAGCCTGGTGGAAGAGCTCCGTTTTACAGGCCCTGCGGAACTAAGGTCCCGCAGGGCCCTGATGTCATCTGGGAGCTCATTCCACCAGTATGGGGCTGCCACAGAGGATTTCCTCACTTAGGATGATGTACTACCACTTTAGTTCCTGGATCTTCCTCCCTTCAATGGTAGTAAGTGTTAGATACAGAGCAGAGACAGGTGTTCTTCAGAGTACTTTCCCCAGATGTTTCTGCTGCTGCTCTCAATTAAATATTCCTAAAGCTTGCCTAAGTAATATTACCATGAGGGTGGGGAGGACATTTGTAGGACAGAGTAAGCAGAAAAAGGCTTAATAGCTATCTTTTACCCCGATTCTCCCTTGCAAATGCCCCCTATCTGTGCGTTAGGACTATGAGGCAAAACCAAGGTTTGGAATCCTGTTTTTGCCTTGTAGCACACTATTCTTCCATTAAATTCTACTACTTCAGTGCCATTTGTTTCTTAATACTTTATTTCTTCCCACACCTTTTCCAGTCATCAGTGATGAATCTGAAATATCCAGCAACTGAGTTCCACATCAGATGTCCTCAAATTCTATTCCTGATAGTACCACTTTGTTACTTCTTGGCCTCTGGCAGCCAGAAACCTTTTTGGGAAACCCTTGTCAAATCATTGAAGCATTCCATAGCCACTCGGGGGGGGGGGGGCTGTATAGTGCATGAATGAGGGTTCAGAAAATATTCAGGAACCAGCTGAAAAGCAAAAGCCATGTAACAGTATTTCACAAAACTGTGTATTAGGAGGAACCCCATTGACTAATGCCAGTAGAAGAATGGATATCCTGTGAGGCTGCTTGGGTTCAAAGCCAGATTCCACCCCTCCCCCCGTATTTATTTTTTAAATGTTGTGGAACTCAAACCACCTTTTACTCTCTTACAGCTAATCACAGTTACTATAATCAATAATATGACTGTAAAATGGCCACAGATTAGATAAATGTTGGTAGAGATGAAGAATAAGCATGGAGACAAAGGCTTAGCAAGGAAGAGGAGACACTTGGTAATGGGAAACAAGAGAGAAGACATTCTCATCCGGATAGTATTTATTTATTAGCATACTCAATGGTGGGATCTTCCCGTGGAAGACTGTATCTGACATTTTTTGTAAATGATGGCCTGGATTCAAAGAGCAGAAAGCACTTCCAAGCACGGAGGGCTGTTTCCAAGCCCTCCACCCTCTCAGCTGCATGTTCTTGCACTGCATTGTGTGCTTCTCTAAATGGGCCCTTTCTGCTCTGGTTGTGCAGCTCTCTGTGCATGGCCCTTTGAATTCAGCCAATGTTTCTTTATTATTTGCAAAGTGAATGTTCATTTAAGAAGCTTGGAGAAGTTTTCTTCTGATTTGCTTACATTTCCTCTGATTAAATTTCCTAATTTTTAAAGAAGGATAATTTAAAACAAGAAACAACACTCTTGGTGATAACTTATTCCCACACTACTATTAATATGTGTAAATAGTTACAAAATGTGCATTTTCTTTAAATAACTAAAACTATCATTTGTTGTATGAGCATCTGAAATTGATAGTCACTGAACTGTCTATAAACTTAAGAATATTGACAGTATAATCTTAAACAGAGTTATATCCTTCCAAGCCTATTGAATTCAATTAATTTAAAAGGTTGTAACTCTGCTTATGATTGCATTGTTAATCCTGATATCCTGGAAGACCCATAAGCATGGGCATACTTGTTGTCCCAGGGAAATAAGTATTCAGAGGTCCTTGGTCCTTAGCTATTGATGGCCCTGTCCTTCCTTAGGTTTCATCCCCTTTTAAAGCTATCTTACCTTGGGACCATTACTGTATCCTGTGCCCATTGAGTTCCAAAAGTTAATTATGTATTGTGTAAAGAGGTTCTGGCTATTGTTTTAATTGATATGTGTGGCGATTATTGGTTTATATTATAATAGTTGTGATATACTTTTACTTAAAATCTGGACTGCAATAGTTTGATCATCATTCCAAGCTACTTTGAAAGGCAGTCTAGGATTTTAAATAGATAAATAAGTAAAAACATTTGGCAGCTGTTATCACATGTTCAGCTTTTCTCAGCAAAGCTTAAAAGTAATGTCCCTTTTACTCTCATTCATTTTAGAACAAGCAGGTGAGGTGAACCTGAGTTTGCTCATTGGATCTCAACAGCTTTTCACCATAGATGTTGTGTAGGCAACCTAAGCCATGCAGCTCCTCAGCAGGTACCTCTTCAGCAGGCAGCTAATAGCAGGGGGCTCACAGCAGCCAGATCTCTGCAGGCAGTTTCTCAGAAATCACCTCATAATATTACACTGACATTTCACATTGTTTGGGGGAAACAGTTTCTGAGATTCACATAGCTGTGCTACTTTTTGTGTGGCTATAATAGTTAAGACAATTTTGTAAAAAACACCTTTATTTTGTATATTAGCAAAAGACAATAGATTTTCTTAGCTCAAGCAAATATTTACTGCTATTGATATAATTGAAATAAACCTTGCATAAGTCTATCTGTGCAATAAGTTTTTACGTTGTGTAAAAATGTGGTTCAGTTAATGGACTGAAGCAATAGATATTGAGTAGGATCCAAAGAGCCTTTCCTGTAAGCAGAATGGCAATTCCACTTCACTTGTGTGAGGGCAATTTTTGCCTCTTCCATTGCAGATCCCATGGTATTCCAGAAGATCACCTCACCTCCAGGAGCTCTTGTGGGGGTGGGGGTGGGGCCACAGGAGAGGACAATAATTTGTTGTTTCAAGGTTGTGATGGCTGTTTCCAATCTGCAATTGGTCACTTGGTCCTTTTGTGAAGAATATACGTATGTGAACTCATGCTGAAAGTGAAACTATATATTATTTCAGTACATGTTCATTCCCAATTGCACATTCATTGAGGTAATATAAATGGAAGAGTTGAGGGGAGATTTGTTGGGATAATTGATGGGAAGAGATCTGAACTTTTCTCAAAGCTGCTGATTCAGCTAGGAAGAACTTCCTGACAGAGCGATTCCTCAGTGGAACAGGCTTCCTCAGGAAGTTGTGGTGGGCTCTCCTTCTTTGGAGGTTTTTAAACAGAGGATAGATGGCCATCTGACAGCAATTCCAATTCTGTGAACTTAGGCAAATCATGAAAAATAAGGCCAGGAAGGGTTGCATTAGTGCTTAGTTCTTGTGGCCCTTTCTTACATGCTGAGGGAAATGCTGATCACCACTTTGGGGTCAGGAAGCAATCTTTCTTCAGGCCACTTTGTTCAGGGATCCTGGAGGGTGTTGTGTTTTTTTGCCATCTTCTGGGTATGGAGCAAGGGTCACTGGGAGTATGGGGGGAGGTATCTGTGAATTTCCTGCATTGTGCAGGGGATTGGACTAGATGACCCTGGAGGTATCTTCCAACTCTATGATTCTATTATTCTTTCCTACAGATGATCCCTACTCCTGCATTCCAGTTACGTGTCAAGCATGAGTTTGGGGATCCTATTTTTTTGCCTCATTACATGCAATTCTGCTCCGATTTTCTTCTGCAGGTATAACATACAAATCTCTTCTAACTCTCTGTACAAAGCACTCAGTCCTTACTAAGAAACCTTATTGAAAAAACAGACAAGTTGATCCCATTGCATGCCTTGGGGAGCTAACTCGGGCACATATAAGAGTGAAATGATCGCATTCTGGAATATTCTTTGATTCCACTGAGTGCCCCTTCAGCACATCAGCAGCTGCAAAGTGGGAATAAATATATACGGTTTATGAGTCTATTATTTATGGTACAGTAAAACCCTCAGCCATTGACTAGCATGCACAACTTCACTTATTCCTCATTTGCACTTCTACGGGTGCAAGGCAATGCTCATTACTGTCAACGGTGCTGTTTGCCCTTGTGGTTTGGTCATTAGTGACTCATCGTTAGAAGTGGAGGGTCCTAGCTTTCCATTTCTATAATCATGATTTAAGAGTAATTCAGAAAAGGACAGAAAAGAGAGCAGGGGGACAAGAAACCATTAACTTCATTTGTATTCCATGTGTTCCCAAAGCAGAGGGAGTTTGCTAGCTCTCTCGAGTAAGTCATTCTGGAGGCCACCTCCAGGCTATTCAGAATTATGTTCTGGTTTTATCCACCCCTGAGAATCTCAGCCAAAGAGTGGCATCATTCCAATCACACACCCTTCTCTTCTTCCCCAGACACTCCCCTCCCCACCTAGCTTCAGATGCAGACGGAGAAACTGGAAAGAACTCTGTATGCCAGCTGACAGGCTTCCTATGTAGCTTATGTCCACCAGAGGCTGCTTGTGCGTGATTTATAAGCTGTTCAAACTATCCTGATGGTATAAAAGTACTGTTGAGTGAGTTTGGGGACCTGAGCAGTCAGGTGCTTTTTCATTACATACTTTCAGGGTATTTTTTTTCTCCTCTTGCCTGAAGAAATACAACTACACATTTAAGGCTTAACCTCCATGTGGCAGAACCGGCCCGCTCTGGCCTGCAGGCCCTGTTCCACCCTACCCTCCAAGGTTTTCCCAACACCTGGAGAGGCTTTTCTTTCTCTCTCGGGTAACCACTGCCACCACATGACCTTTGTAAGGAATTTCCCACTGGGAGGATCAGGACTCCCAGCATCCCCTCCAAGTTCTGAGGCCTTGCTTCAGTGTCTCCCACTGCCCAGTGCCTGGTCACCACAGGGACCATTTATTGCCTTGTGCGTCCCTGGAGGAATAGCCACTTGCCAACTGACTGCCTTCTGCCTGGAGCTCCTTTTAAAATAACCGGTCCAAGATGGTGGGGGTCTATGTGGTACATAGAACCATTACCAGTATCAAGAGTTATAACATATTTATTAAAAAGAAAATGTTCAGAAGCATACTCTTAAGCACAGCACCAGACTGAGCAAGGAATTCAAAAGAAATGGGTAAAATGCAATTCCTCTGTCCCTCTCTCTATACAAGTCCTATCAGATACTAAAATATAGGTCAGGCTCCTTAGCTTAGGATGTTATACATCTCTACAGAGTTATCATTACCTTGCAGTTTCCTCCAACTCTTCAGGCGAGCACACGGTTAATGGCTGCCTCCTCCAGACCTCAGTTAAGAGTTCTGTCTGCTCTGGTGAACTGAACACCAAAGCGACCTTCCTCCTCGCTTCCACAATTTCTATCACCTCTCCTTTCCTCACCCTCTGACCAGGTCAGGCCAGGTCAGAGAAGCTTTTCCTGGAGATTCTTCAGGAATTCCTTCATGAAGTCTCTCTAGTATTTAACACCTCCAAGTTTCTGTTCCCTGCTTAAAGGGGGGGGAAGCTTTAGCTTTCATATGAACATGGGCTGAGGTCAGTCTAGAAAGCAATTGAACTGATTTCCCTCCTCCCAGTCCATTATCTGCACAAGGAGGGGTAAAAAACTTTCAACACTCAGAGTGAAGGTTTTGCTCATTTCAAACCTTCAAAGAAAAAATGCATTTCTTCACACTCCACATTCTCATTTATGTTGCAGTTTATGGAAGCTCTGGTAGAACAGGAGTAGGGTTGCCAAGTGTAAATTCCTCCGGAGCGGGAAAACCATAGAGTTTTCCCTCGGATGACTGTGGCCCCGCCCCCAGCATGCCTGGTGTGGTCGTGTCACTTCCGGGTGACGTGCACATCGGGGTGGGGTTCCCCCTGGGGCCCGATTCGCTGGTGGCGGGGAACGGGCCTCTGGGGCAGGGGTTTCCCCGCCCCCCCCGGGGGGACTTGGCAAGCCTAAACAGGAGTGGGATTGTTAGAAGCAGCTGGTCCTCAGGCAGTCTAGTGAGACCCTTTATGTAGCCTTCAGAACTCCACTCTGTTCTTGATTCGGTGCTGTTTGGAATCACATGGCTTGAAAGGCTTCTCCATTCCCACTAGTATGTCCACTCTTAGACAGAAGAAGTTAGTTGCAACTTTTTGCCAGCAAACCCCCAAGTCTCAAGCAAACAAATAAACCTATCATGCCACACATTGGAAGCAGAATAAATTGCTGAAGGTAGACAGATGGCTGTTTGGAATAAAATATTATCTGGGAGGCACGAAGCAGGTTCATCACTGTTGGCGAACACAACTGGTGGGTGCTGAGCTTCTGGTTCCTTACTGTTGTCTTGTACTCCTGTCCTTCTGTTTTGGCCATTTCCTCTATTTTTAAGGCCAAGTTTGCCCCATTCCATCTTACCCTACAAAGACGGCTGTTTTTAGCAGCTGCTGCATTGGTCCATACTGACACTTGTACAGCTATTTAATATTTAGTTAGCACAAACTTTGTTCAAAGAATTAGAGAGATTCTGACAGAGAGTTTAGATCTTGGGGATGGGAGAAGAGGCAAGGCTTGACATAGGAACAGTGGTGGTGACGATGGGTGATGGGTGATGGAAACAACTGCTTCATATCTCCAGACTGATGTTCTCCTGGGATTTTCAGGTTGATGAAATTAAAACATTTTGTAAATATCAAATGAACTTTTCAGTGATTCTGTTTTGGTAAATGTGAAGCTACTTTGGACTGATTCAAAAACCCATTGAAGGTGTGGTTACACCAGATTGTTAAACTAAAATGACAGTCTTTCAGTATAAAGCCAAGTAGTTATTTCCTCATGAGCCTGTGATGGGCTTTGTGCCTTCTTAACACATGAATTTCATCATACTCACCTGGGAACTGGGAACTCAAATGACAGCTTCTCTATGGACCGAAAATTTGGCTTAGCCCAGGGCTGTGTGGGGCAGGGGTGTGGGACCAGCTGCATGTGTCCTTGGAACTTTTGAAATAGATGATCAGATATTTTTATTTATTTCTACATCAATTGCCAAAAATGATAAATTGGTGAGTAGGAAAATACATTTAGTCACAAGTTGACAACTTTACTCCATGTCTTTTGCAACCCTGCACCAACTGATTTGGATAGGAATTTGCCTGGTTAGAAAACATATAGAAACACAGTTGGGGGGGTTCTTTATTTGGTCCTTTGTACAGACGTGCCTTGTCAGCACTGACTTCCCAAGGAGGATGGTAGCCAGAGCAGCTGTCAGACTCTGCCGTGTAAAGGTTAGGAGATTATCTACTTTTTCCTACCTTGCACAGGTCTACAAAATCTTGCACAGCCGTTTTGTTGTTCCAGGAGCTGCTCAAGCATGTAATAAGTCGAGTTCCAATGAATTGGAACCTCCTGTTTTAGGTGATGTTTCAGCAAGTTGTTTTTTTCCTGCCGGTAGCTGGGTCAGGAGATTTTTTCTCTTTTTTTAAAGCTTTTGACAGAATGGCTGAATTGTTCAGCTCTTGTGTGTCATTCCCCAAGATATTTGTAGGTGTTGTATTATGAGGCAGAAAGTCAGTGATGAACAAGTTTAAGGAGTACGTGAAGCATAGTACAAAATCATCGTCTGTTCGAGCAAAATGCAGTTTGTTGCTGTGGAAGAAGCATGAATTGAAGGGGGGAAAGGATAGCATTTTGCCTCTTTGCAGCAATGCACAAATGTTTGTGGTTGCCCTCACAACCACAGAAAAGTAAGAAAAGGAAAAGGTCATTAGAAGATAACAGAAGCCTCTCTTTTGTAACAATTATTCTACACATCTAAGCATATTTTCATCAATGAAGAAGTTGGATCTTTCCTTGATCTATAAGTACAGGACATTAGATAAGCATATGGAGCAGAAGTCCACCAGTGGACATTAGCCACAAGGTATAGATAGGAACTCTCAGGCTGAGGCAAGGGATGCTCTGTATTCTTGGTGTTTTGGGGGGAGGCAACAGTGGGAGGGCTTCTAGTGTCCTGGCCCCACTGCTGGACCTCCTGATGGCACTGGTATTTCTGGCCACTGTGTGACAGAGTGTTGGACTGGTCTGATCCAGCATTGGCTTCTCTTAATGTTCTTATGAGTAGTGGAGAATGAAACACTGTTTTAAAAATTCCAGTGCATCAGTGTAAGGTATTCTTTCCCATTGATGTAATGATGTAACTTTATCACTTTCATCTGCTCTAAGGCCTTTTGATCACGTGCAGCACACTGGATGCTGTTCTTGAACCCCACAGCTCTCAAATGCCTCTTCCAAATCCACCTTTTCTGTGAAACCTGTCCCCTATCTCTCATCCTCATTCCCAGTTGCTCAGAGCCGCTTGCACCAATAGATTGCCTTGTATGATCTAATTGAAGCCTTATGGTCCATGAATGTGTATGAAATTTACAAAATAAAAGGGTGTTTTCCAAGCCATGTACCACATAAGACATAACTAACCTCGCACTCTTGCTTATGAACTCAAGAACCAACAACCTCATTGCTGGGTCTGGTCAGCATCCACCTAGTACAGTATTTTTTCCCCAAGAGTCTCAGCTACTAGAACACATTTGATGATGTGTAAGAAATTCATGGGGTTACGAAGAGTCGGACTCGACAGTGCGACTGAACAACAACAACAAGAAATTCACCAGTGGGTCATTAGTGGACCACAGGCTGTCTGCTGTGCTTTTTTGTGTGACACTACCACATGGAACAGAACTGCAGTGCCTCGAGAAAGTTTAGGGAATTGGAATAATAAACTGTTCTATCTGGAATGAGATCCCCCCCCTTCAGTTCTATATGCCCTGTTGATGATTCAGTAGCTTTTAATGTATAAAATTCAAGAACTCTTTGCTTATATAGAACTCCATAAACTCCCTGCATAATAGTATAGTGGCTTAGGAAGAGTTAAAAGGAATGAACCAGAAATGCATGTTTTAAGGAAACAAAACAGATCTCTACTGAGAGTGGTGAGACAAGATGGATGAGGTCATTGTGCCACAGGAGCTTTTCCTTCTCCCATACCCCCTGTGACTTCCTCAGGATCTGGGATACCTGTGAATAGCTGCCTGCTGAGGAGGTGCCTGCTGAGATCTTCTTACTGAGAAGCTACTGTGGAGTAGCTTGTTTATAGCTGCCTGTGGATAGGTTGCTTGCTGAGAAGCAGCCCGCAGGTATTCTGCTGGCTGTAAGTTACACAGAGCAATGAGCTGAAAGTTGCTTGCAGATCTAGAACTATTCCAGGGTACCCAACATTTCTTAGGCAAATTAGAAAGTTTGGGATTTATGTGTATGGTTTAGTGAGAACCCGTGTGACATGTCACAAAGCTAATTGTTCGTTTCTGGAAAGTAGTGGTTATTTGTAGTTTCTAATTGTCCTTATTCTAAGTTCCTAACTGATCATAATAATGCTTCTGTGGTATTGTGGTACCATGACTTTATTAATGAGATACTGAATTGTTACTAAAGGGACTATAAGCACAGTATCACATTGATAGACTCCAGGGAATAAGTACTTGTCCTTTATAAATTTTCCTTGGATCAGTCACGTGGACTGATTCAGGTGAACTTTACTCACAGGACACTTCTGCACTGTCATAAAGTGCAGCAAGGAGTTCTGAGTGTGTACCTTAACAGACTGAGTAACACATATACACATGGTGACACGCTTGTGCCCTTTGTTAATTAACGTGTTTGTTAATTAACGTGTGGCTATTCCCTTGCCAATGCACAATCCCGACTATTCCCATAAATATGCACTGAGAAGGAGAAAGTGGAGTATACTGGCAGCTTTAGATAAGGTTTGCTATGTATTTGTCCCTAAGCATCTTTATGTTTCAGCCACCCTCAGAGATTCACCACTAGTGCTGCATCATGAAGAAGAGGTATTACTCAGAGTGGCACCAGATCATGTTGGAGCTGATAAAATACTCTTTATTCATATGTATACATGTTGTAAAGGACTATTTTAAACAGTGGTGGCTGGTGCCTTCAAAAAGTTCCCCCATTCCTTGTAATCACTCCCACCAATACCTCCCTACTCTTACCTAAAACTCCTCAAAGCTTGTGTAAGCCCTTCTATCTGCCACAATAGCTAGTAGAAGAAGAAGAAGAAGAAGAGATTGGATTTATACCCCGCCCTTCACTACCCAAAGGTGTCTCAGAGCGGCTTACAAACTCCTTTCCCTTCCCCTCCCCACAACAGACACCCTGTGAGGTGGGTGGGGCTGAGAGAACTCTGACACAAACTGCTCTTTCAGGAACAGCTGTGCCAGAGCTTGTGACTGACCCAAGGTCACATCAGCAGGTAGAAGTGGAGGAGTGGGGAATCAAACCCGGTTCTCCCAGATTAGAGTCTGCACACTTAACCACTACACCAAACTGGCTCTCAGCTAAATGGCAGTAGCACCATTAGCCTCAGAACCTTAGGTCCCAACCACCATCTCCCTTATAAATAAAAGCCAAATGGTGGTGGCACTTCTCTAGAACATTCCACACGCTCCAAAATCAGTTCGCTCTCTGATCTGTCATTCAGAGGGTCTCCCTATCCACTGGCTGCTTTGCCTGAGTCCTGCCTCCAACATTCTAAACATTTTGCTGTTCCTCCCCCCCCCCCATAGCCAGTCAGAACACAGAGGTTATTTGCATATGCAGCCTCATTGGCCTTTGTCTCAGAACACAGAGGTCGTTTGCATATGCGACTTGATTGGCTTTTGCCTCTAACATTCTAAACAGTTTTCTGTTCTGAGGTAAAATGTGTCCAATCTTCAGGTGAGGGCTGGAGATCACTCAGAATTACAACTGCTTTCCAGATGGCAGTGATCAGTTCCCCTGGAGAAAATGGTGGGCTCTGTATCCTTATATGCTGCTGAGGTGGCCCCCGTATGACAGCCAATGTGACGTAGCAGTCAGGGCTTCAGAGCACGGGAGAGGCTGCAGGTGTTTGGGGGGTGGAAAGCTGAAGAGTGAGGGGGAAATAAAGGTAGGTTGATAGTTGGCTGGGAAGGAGATAGGGTTGCCAACTCCAGGTGGGAAATTCCTGAAGATGTGAGGGATGGAGCCTGGAGAGGGTGAGGTTTCAGGAGGCGTGGGACCTCGGACAGGTACAAAGCCATAGACTCCGCCCTCCAAACCAACTATTCCCTTCTGGGGAACTATCATTGCCAATCTCCAGGTGAGGGCTGGAGATCACTCAAATTTACAACTGTTCTTTAGGTAGCAGAGATCAGTTCCTCTGGAGAAAATGGTGGGCTCTGTATCCTTATATGCTGCTGAGGTGGCCCCCATATGACAGCCAATGTGACGTAGCAGTCAGGGCTACAGAGCACGGGAGAGGCTGCAGGTGTGTGGGGGGTGGAAAGCTGAAGAGTGAGGGGGAAATAAAGGTAGGTTGATAGTTGGCTGGGAAGGAGATAGGGTTGCCAACTCCAGGTGGGAAATTCCTGAAGATGTGAGGGATGGAGCCTGGAGAGGGTGAGGTTTCAGGAGGCGTGGGACCTCGGACAGGTACAAAGCCATAGACTCCGCCCTCCAAACCAACTATTCCCTTCTGGGGAACTATCATTGCCAATCTCCAGGTGAGGGCTGGAGATCACTCAAATTTACAACTGTTCTTTAGGTAGCAGAGATCAGTTCCTCTGGAGAAAATGGGGAACTCAGTGTCATTATACCCTGCTGAGGTCGCCACAGCAAATTGACACTGAGTGTCCAAGGCCGGGGCACCCATCCAGAGCCTCTTTCTAGAGATCGTTGTATTTACTTCCACAATGGGCCTTTTTCCTAGTCTTATATAATACAGCAATTGATGTAGGTGGGTTTTTGCTCTTACAATAGTTGTTCATCACATGATGCACCATGAAAGGAGTCACACTGCTTTCACATTTATATACACACCAATACAGAAGCTAAGATTTTACTGTTTAAAAATCAGTTCTGATAAATTTGATAATATTATCTGGGAACATAAACAGAGATACCATATTTTACTTTTGTAGCAGCATACTGACAACTTTCACACTATTCACCAAGATATATTAGAAGAATCATAGGTGTAGTAATTCTATCATCCTCTGAAATTTGTATCTGCTCCATAGTTTAAGATATTTGTAGTGATGATGCTACTCGTCACTAGAGCATCTGTGTCCTGACTAAGGGTGTTAATAAACATAGAATCATTATAGCTAATGACTGTGCCTGGTGTCTCTCACGACTATTGGGAAAGCAGGATAAATTCCACAGTGTAGCAAGTTAGTGGGCTAGAAAGCTAGTAGCAGTAGAGCTGTCCCTGACATTTGGTTAGCGATGCCAGCAGCATTTCCATGAGCAGTTGGGCAGTGGAGGGTGCAGCACTGCCCTTGGCATTGTTCGTTGGAGGCAGACACTTTGCCTATGGCCAGGATGGGATGGTAGAAATTCTTCCAATTGTATTTTGGCTCTAGAGCCTGAAGCTGAGGTGGCAGCAGCCCTCCCTGTAAGCATTTGGTCTATGAACCGTGGCACTGTGCTCAGCATGAAGCTTTAATTTTAAAGAGGAACAGGATGGCTGAAGCTCCAAAGAGCTTCAGGCCTCACAAAACAGCCATATCTGGTCAGCTTCAGGGGCACTTTCCCCTCTTTCTTTTTTGGAGAGCTATTTTGCTCTCATTTTCAATCTGACCTCTTCCATTTGCCTTCCTTTGTTGCCTCTGAGTTCTGAATGCTGTTTAAGGGATGAAAGGATTCCATATTTTCAAGAGGGGGAGCTTTGTTTTTAAACATTGTGGGAAGAATAGAGCCCAACAATAGAGAAAGACTCACGTTCTGAGGATTTGTTCAATGATTACTGTTATTATTATTATTTTAGTAATGACCATGTTTCAAAACCAAAAAGTTGCAAGAGGCACATAATCAGAGGACTTTCAATGCTACTTTATTTTTTGTGAGAAAACAAAATCCAATCTTAACTCTGTAGGACACATTCACAAAGTATGTGGTGCTTTATTATTATTTTATTGTAATGGTAATGGACAAATGAATATTGAATGCTGAGTGCCACATAAGGAGCTGGATATTTCTGGTTATTTGTTTGCAAAATATTCCTTTTATGCAATTGTTTTGGGAGTAAATTTTGAACTTTTCATTTTCCTTTCTGCTGTTGGATGATGTCAGGAATCTGGACAAGAAGTAGAAATCAGGTGGATCCAATTGGGAATCACTTGCAAGAATGCTGTGGACAAAGAAACCTTGCATGGCATCAGGGGTCATTTCCTGCAGGAGCGCACAGGAGCGGAGCTCCGGCCGTAAAGATCCCAGGGGGCGGGCACATGCAACAAGCCCCACCCCCTGCTCCCAGCAGCCCTCAGTCAGAGCAAGAAGCAGCCAGGTAAGTTGCAGAGCCCCCCCACCCGCCCGGTCCCAGGACGGCCCAGGGCCATTTTAAAGCCAAGTTTTATTCAGATACAAGCTCCCTCCTTTGCGAGGAGGACAGATCTGCACGTTCCCCCCCCCCAATAGCTAGCAATCCAAAACAGTCCAGTGGAGCCTGAGCGGTGGGTGTTGCCTTCTGACACACTTCCGGTGATGTCAGGGGGTGTGGCATATGCAAATAAGTTATGCTAATGAGTTATGCTAATGAGCTCCTGCACCTCTTTTTCTATGAAATGATCCCTGCATGGCATAGAATAAAACCCAAGTCCAGTGGCACCTTGAACACTAACAATAAAATTTCTAGCATAAGCTTTTATGACTCAGAGCTCACTTCATCAGGTGTATAGGAAGGTAAATCCATGATCAGGCCAATTTTATGCACAACAGAAAAGTGTGTGGGGATGCAGAGTGGGACCTAAAAACCTAGGCTGGTTCATCAATATGGAGGCCACCAAAACCACTTGTGTACAAAGATGAGTCCACAGAGTGATGTAATGTTTACAAGTTGCTTTTCAGGTTTATAAGACTGATGACAAAGGGAGTCACTAATGTGCTGCACATAATTGGCAACTGCTAGCATAGTCATGGATGCTTTCCAAACAATTGTCATCTCAAACACATGGGCTGTTTTCATTTCCCACTTTCCCAAGAAAGCATTGAACTAGTTATTAACTGTACAAATTCTTTTGATCCTGCTTATCTTGAACATGAATGTATAGATGTTTCCTGTGTACAGTATCTTATTGCACCATGTCTTGAAGTTATTGTAACAACATCCAAGAGACAAAGAGCAGGATGCAGAGAAACCTCATGCTAGGCTCTTGCCAATCCATACTCCACTGGAATGGTCATGCCATTTACAGAGGTACATTTGTGACAGGGTTTGTTTACTCAGATAAGTTGTACCTTTATCACTTGAAAGCAGAATGTCATGCCACTGAGATGTGTTGTCATGGTTACTTCACCAGTTCCCCTGAGTCACAACACCAGCATCCCAGAGAGACATAGTTCTATTTCATGCATATGCACGAGAGTTGCAGGTGTTCTGGCACTTTCTTTCTTTCTTTTTTTTTGGTTTTGTTTTAAAGTCTAAGTGTAAAAAAGATAAAATAAGTATCCCCAAAAAGAACCAGCCGTTGGCAACAGAAAGGTAGGGGACTTGAAAGTTTCTGAATGAGAAATACACCTTTTGAGTACACATTCTTTGTATTTACAATGGCAAACAATAACACAAGAAAGACATTTTGAAACAATTTTAGAAAATACTTTTATTTCTCTGTCATTTATTTCTTTAAACACATTTCCTTAAATAAATGTATAATGGCAAATTAAAATACCATAGGCCAAATCCAGTTTACAAAGTAATGGGGGGGGGGCTATATAGCCCTACAAACATTTAATTGAAGTTTGTCAAATAACTTCACAAATAAGAAAAAAAAATTACAAACGTTGCAAGATGTGAGAATATGCCACATTTCTGCTTCTGCATCTGTCGGGGCCTGGCATTGTGCATGTGCTCAGAAACTATGAAGTCTGTGCTGTTTTGGTTTGGTTCCCCCCCCTCCCATCATTCCATCTTGATGCCAGGAGTAATTCTTCTCTACATGTCATATAAGGCCTGAAAACTGGGCTTTGGGCCATTTCTCTGACGAAAGGTAGAAGAGTAGGATCACAACTGTCTCAGTCACAGTAACAGAGAGAGCCTAGTCTTGCTCATTATCTGACCATCAGATCATTAATCAAGGCCACCCAGTGATTAATCAGTGTGTCTTTAGTAACAAAAGGAATCGTTGGCATTAGCACTAGCCAGGGGTCTTGTTGTAGAAAAAGAGCTGCCGGAGCTCATTAGCATAACTCATTAGCATAACTTATTTGCATATGCCACGCCCCCTGACATCACCGGAAGTGACAGAAGGCCACACCCCCTGACATCACCAGAAGTGTGTCAGAAGGCCCGGCTACTTACCCTCCTGCTTCATCCTCATTCCCAAACGGAATGAGGATCGAAGCAGAGGGCGGGGTAAAGAAGGGGGCGGGGCTTCACCACGTGACTGCCCCGCCCCCTAGAGGTTCTCTTCCGGAGCTCCGTACCTGAGAGCTCCCCCCCGACTAGAGCCCTGGCACTAGCCAAACAAACTTCCCCACCTTAGCATTTTCCACCATTTTTTTTCAATTCCCATGATTCCGTTTATATAAACACTCCTCTTCATTCCTGAATAGTTCCCTTCTCTTGCCCCTACTTTTCCCAGGGCACCCATCTGTCCATCCAGGTTGCCTACCTGAAGTCCTCCCTTACTGCCTCCTTCTTCCCAATCTTAGAGGGAAAATTGTGACTATACACATCCACAGATACCATATGGTACATTTCATAGTGGTATGTGGAAGTATTACAATTAATATTGCTAGTCAATATGACATCACCAGGCCCCACCCCACTGATCCTAGGATTTGGAGAACTGGAACCCTTAATGTCATAGAGAGGCTAGAGTCACCACGAAGAAACCTCATGCACCGTGGATAAGGAAACAGGCCCACCATCTGACTGGGACATGTATAGCGTTAAAAGCAAGAACTGGTGCACTTTCCCATAACCTGCTAGCAGTGAGAGACCTGAAGCAAGGGTCATAATGAGTGGATAGAAGTACGAGTTCCTCATACATGTTTGAAATTGATTAGAAGAAGTATACAGCAGGAGGGGAGACCAGAAAGGAGGCATTTACAATAACTACATACAGGGTAGATGCTCTAAGGGCTCTACTTTATCTGCACAAAGTTTGTGCTTATAAATGTCTTGCGTGAGCTTTTATACTATTTATGGAGGAACTCACTTTTCCATTAATGCTCGGAACTCATCTGCACATATCCGAGTGAAATTACCTGGTTCTAGGAATCCCCATTTTTAACGAGGAGGCTTTTAAACTCTGTAATAGCAGAAAGCCTGTTGCAAAGGCTTGCAGTTGCTTCCACAGTGGGCGTGGGTTGCATCTGTTTTGACCTTTCCACAATAGTTAGAAATGCACTCTGCTGTGGCTAGAAAGGAAAAGTTTGTGGAATCTTAAATGCGTAAGTGTACGGCAGATTCCACTCACAAGCTTCGACCACAGAATACCTTCTGGATGAGTTGTTGCTTTTATTACAGTTGGTCAGACAGTGTCTCTCATTCTAAGAGGATACTAGGTATACATTTCTTTCAAGTCCAACAACTTTAGCACTACTGCCTATAGCTACTTTCAACATGTGTGACGTGAGGCCCTAATGAATTAGCAGAATGCTCTAAAACATCTTTAGTACCTGCATGTATGTATTTATGCAAGAGACACGGATTTTCTCTTTAAATTGATCTAATCTATTTTCAATGAACTATGACAGCTTAACCCTATATTTGTAACCACTGGGCTTTTTTGTGACGGTACTTGCTGGTACTGAGTACTAGCACCTTTGGAGGGGGGGCTCTCCAAAGTCCTGAGGGGGGAATTGATGGAAATTGGTAAAACCTTATGTATGAGTACTGGCCCTTTTTTTAAAAGCATGGAAGCATTGGAAACCACAGAAGGACCCCAAAACTGCAAAGACCTATCATTGTCAGCAAGCTGCCATTCTGTTTTCTGTGACCTCTGTGTACATATCCTTACCCTGTTGCACCCGGCTTGTTTATACTATCCTGCTTCTGTGCTGGAATGCATAAGATAACTACTGGTGGATGTGTGGGGGAGAAGATGCTGTAATGCTTGCCTATTGCTATCTCATGAGAACTGCACCTGTGTTTTGTCTGATGTTCTGCCTGGTTCCCATGGACTGGGCACGCAACCGTTTCAGTAGCCCGCCAGCGGGAATATTATTCATTGGATATGTATCTGTTTGAATTTCCTTTATTATGCTCGCCCTAACTGTGTATCCCCAGTTCTAACAAAGAACGTGTTTGAGTATGTCTTCAACGCTTTGAAATAAATTTTGCTTTTCTTGAAAACGTGGATTTATTCTCGATGCTTGGGGATCCAACATATTGTTAGAACTCCCTTTCTCCTATCGTTCCGAATCTGGCAAGATCATGAGCGGAGCTGAGGGAGACCTACCGAAAACGGAGGTGGATTCAGGATCGGTCCCACACACCTCCGCTCCTTTGGTGACGGCAGCCGGTCCGCCGGTGCCGGGTCTGCCGCCACCGATGAGGCCAATGCCAGCGGGGCCACCGGTTGGTCCGGGTCTCCCTCTCAGGGGAGTTCCGGGTCAGCTGGGACCGTTGGTACGGCCTCCATGGCCCAGACCCAAAGATCTACTGGAGGCTACCTTTGACGGCAACCCAGATGAACTCGCTTTCTTCACGGTGAGAGTGCATAAATTCGTAGAAGAGAGCCGACACCTGTTCCGAAATGAAGCTGGTCTTATTGATGTCATCTCGGCAAGACTAAAAGGAGACGCCGCCACATGGTATGTTGGACTGCACAATGACCGCGGTCCGGAACTTTTGAATTTGCGAGCATTCATGTGGGCGCTGCGGGCGAGGTTTGAAGATGTCAACGCGAGCCAAAGAGCTAAAGCGTTTCTCCGCACCTACCGCCAGAATAAGAAGTCGGTTCGCGAGTACACACTGGAATTCCACAAGCAGGCAGCAAAGCTCCGAGACTACCCTGATCATATATTGGCTGAGATGTATCGATTGGGACTCAACGCAGACATCCGAGAAACGGTTCTGAAGACTGTCAATCCTGTCTCCCTGATGGCCTGGACCCAGGAAGCTGAAAATGCAGAGGATCGGCTCACCACCATCAAACTCGACTTGGCTGCTACGACCAACAGACCCGCCGCTGCCAGTGCCTCCAGACCCAAGACTCAACGCCTGTCGGAATCGGCACGAGAACTACGTATGAAGATGGGGCTCTGTCTCAAGTGCGGGGAGAAGGGGCATTTCGCTGTGGATTGTGGCAGCCGTCAGGTAAAAGACAAGCCGCCTACTCCAAGCCCGAAGACACCGCTGACGGGGAAGAAGGGGATGGCTAAACCGCGTTTCTCCAAAGCTCTGCAGGCGGCCCAAGGCCTGGAGGGAATCGAACCGTCTGCTGCCGAGTCAGAAGAGGAGGTGGTGGCTGAAACGGCGGAAAACGACAACGGCCTGTTGTGAGAGGCGCAAAACGACACGGCCATTCTAGCTCTGCGCCCAAGGTGGTGAGAGAAACCCCTTCCCTGTTTTTCGTGACTGTCTCGTTAATGAATCCGCTCCTGGGGACCCACGTTAGGGTGAGAGCGTTGATTGATTCTGGGTGTGGGAGGGATCTCATCAGCCCTAGAGTGTTATTGGCACTGGAAGCGGGGATAGTCCCCTTGAAGTCTCCCATCATTTTTACCCAAATGGATGGGGCACCCATGGAACCTTGTACACACGAGACTATGGCTTTGCGGTTGGGGGCTGGCGATCATTGGGAATCCAGATCCTTCATTGTTACCCCTAAATCGCAGTTTGACTTAGTACTGGGGAGTCCCTGGTTGTTTACCCATGACCCTTACATCTTGTGGGAAGAAGGGGTTGTCAAATTTGTGTCGGCTAAATGTGTAGATCACTGCTGGTTGGACTCGTGGGGGGACCAGCCGACCGCACAGTTCCCCTGCGGCGCTTTGCAGCCGGAAGAGTTAGCTTCTTTGCCTCGAGAGTATAGAGACTTGGCGAAAGTGTTTGGCGAAGATGAAGCTAACGAATTGCCCCCCCATCGCTCTACTGACTGTGCTATTGAACTTTTG
Source organism: Gekko japonicus (assembly GCF_001447785.1). Classification (NCBI taxonomy): domain Eukaryota; kingdom Metazoa; phylum Chordata; class Lepidosauria; order Squamata; family Gekkonidae; genus Gekko; species Gekko japonicus. Next base: position 96,628 of record NW_015177023.1, on the reverse strand, counting down.
CCTGACTGTAAATTACCTAAAGGTAAAATCTATGCGATGGGGCCGGCTGAGAAAGTTGAACTGCGGAACTTTATTGATAAAAACTTAGCCCGAGGTTTCATTCGCCCGGCTTCCTCCCCTTTCGCCGCGCCTGTACTTTTCCGAAAGAAGAAAGACGGGGGGCTTAGATTGTGCACTGATTATAGGGGTCTGAACGCTGTTTCTTTGTCCAATGCCTACCCCCTCCCGCTAATCAAGGACTTGGTAGCTGAGGCCACCAAGGGCAAAATCTTCTCGAAACTTGACCTCCGAGATGCATATTTCCGTGTGCGCATTCGGGAGGGGGATGAAAGTAAGACTGCATTTAATACCCCTTTGGGGCAGTTTGAGTACCTCGTTATGCCCTTCGGGCTTCAAGGGGCTCCGGGGGTCTTCATGAACCTAATCAATGAGGTCCTACATGAGTTCTTGTTCAAAGGAGTGGTCCTTTACCTTGATGACGTGTTGCTGTACTCTCAGGACCTCCCGTCGCATATTAAATTGGTGCGCCAGGTCCTTAAGCGACTTTATGAACACCACCTGTTTGCAAAGCTGTCAAAATGTGAATTCCACAAGACATGCATTGACTTTTTGGGTTATCGCATCTCTGGGGGGAAGGTGGAAATGGACCCTGCTAAAATACAGGCTGTACTTGACTGGGAACCCCCCAGGACCCGCAAACAATTGCAAATGTTCCTCGGATTCGCCAATTTTTATAGAAATTTCATCCAGAATTTCGCTCAAATTGCCCTTCCTCTGACTGATTTGCTAAAGACCAAGGGGAAGGGGTTTGATGCTACGAAACCAGGCGCCCCGCTTAAATGGTCCCCTGCTTGCGCAGAGGCTTTTGAGAAACTTAAACTGATGTTCACCTCTGAGCCAGTGCTGGCGCGCCCTGATGAAACTAAAAAATTCATTGTCCAAACTGATGCCTCGGATGTGGCAATGGGGGCCGCTATTTTGCAAGAAGGGGAAGATGGTCGTTTACACCCCCTCGCATTTGTGTCTAAAAAGTTTTCTGACGCTGAACGAAACTGGGGGATTTGGGAGAAGGAGGCATCAGCGATCCGGCTGGCTCTCTCCACTTGGAGGCAGTGGTTGGAGGGGGCGCAACTGCCATTTGAAGTCTGGACTGACCATAAAAATCTGGAAATGCTGAAATCCCCCCGTTCTCTCAACGCTAAACAACTTCGTTGGGCGGACTTCTTTGCTAAGTTTCGATTCACTCTTCGTCATTTCCCTGGGACGGCTAATTCCCTGGCTGACGCGCTCTCACGCCTCCCACAACATGACAGTCAGCGTGAAATCATCATGGACTCTGTTTTTTCCCCCTCCCACCTGGGGGGGGCTGTGGTCACCCGTGCGCAAGCGCGCTCGATTCCGCGCTCTGATGAAACTTCGCCTTCCCTTTTCCCTGGGGGGGGGGGGGCTGGGTCCAGAAATATATGTCTGCTTTTACTGCTGATGATGATGCCTCCCTGAAAGCGTTGCCAGATTGTGTCCGTAGCCCTGAAGGTCTGATTTATTCTGGAGACAAACTGTATGTGCCTATTTCAATGAGGAGGGAGGTGATGGAGTCTGCTCACGGTTCGAAACTGGCAGGGCATTGGAGTTTTGTTAAATCTCTGCAACTCATCCGCAGACAGTTCTGGTGGCCACAGATGCGCAAAGACCTCTTGACTTTTGTTCGGTCCTGCCAAACCTGTGCCTTGACTAAACCCAGAGTGGGCAAGCCTCCTGGTCTTCTGCAGCCACTCCCTACCCCATCGAGACCGTGGGAAGTGGTGTCCATGGACTTTATTACTGACCTCCCTGCGAGCAAAGGGAACACTGTTATTTGGGTGGTTGTTGATTTATTTTCTAAGCAAGCTCATTTTGTGCCTTTTCCTTCCTTGCCTACAGCTCAGAGGTTGGCGAAATCGTTTATGTCTCACGTGGTGAAAATTCATCAATTACCTGCTAAATTAATTTCTGACAGGGGGACCCAATTTGTTTCTAAGTTTTGGAGGGAACTTCTTTCCATTTTAGGGGTGGAACAAGGGCTCAGCAGCGCGTATCATCCTGAGACTGACGGACAAACAGAACGAGTTAATCAGACCCTGGAGCAATATCTTCGTTGTTTTACTAATTATCAACAAAATGATTGGTGTGAATTGTTGCCTCTTGCTGAATATTGTTATAACAATACTGTCCATAGCTCCACGGGCATGTCTCCTTATAAAGCTGTTTCTGGTTACGACAGCCCCCCCTCCCTTTCCTGGAGGGGATGGGCCAACGTCCTGTGGGGGATGCTGATACATGGTGTATGTCCTTGCAAAATGCATGGCCTCTGCTATGCCAAACGCTTGACGCAGCCAAGGCTGCTTACAAGACCCAGGCAGACAAGGGTAGGGTGGTGGGGTTTGATCTGAAACCTGGGGATCTTGTGTATGTCTCGACCAAGAACATTAAGATGCTGCGACCTAGCAGGAAATTGGGGTGGAAGTTCATTGGTCCATTCAAAGTGCGTAAAGTCATAAATAATGTGGCGGTTGATGTTGTTTTGCCTAAGAATTTACGTGCTCTGCATTCTGTTTTTCACATGAGCCTGTTGAAGAAGGATCCTGGCCCGTCTCCCTGGAGACCAGCAGTTACTCCTCCTCCACCTGTCATTTTGGAAGGGGATGAACATTTTGAGATCGCTGATATCCTTGATTGTAAATTGAAACGTGGTAAACTCTGGTACCTTATCGAATGGGTTGATTTCGGTCCCCAGCACCGCGAATGGGTGGAAGAAGGGGATATTCGGGCCCCTTACCTGATCCGTAGTTTCCACAAGAGGTTCCCGGACAAACCGGGAGGTCTCCCGCCCAGCCCGGGAGATCTCCCGCCCGACCCGGGAGGTGTGTTTTAAGTGTATTTTAAGGGGGGCAGTATGTCAGCAAGCTGCCATTCTGTTTTCTGTGACCTCTGTGTACATATCCTTACCCTGTTGCACCCGGCTTGTTTATACTATCCTGCTTCTGTGCTGGAATGCATAAGATAACTACTGGTGGATGTGTGGGGGAGAAGATGCTGTAATGCTTGCCTATTGCTATCTCATGAGAACTGCACCTGTGTTTTGTCTGATGTTCTGCCTGGTTCCCATGGACTGGGCGCGCAACCGTTTCAGTAGCCCGCCAGCGGGAATATTATTCATTGGATATGTATCTGTTTGAATTTCCTTTATTATGCTCGCCCTAACTGTGTATCCCCAGTTCTAACAAAGAACGTGTTTGAGTATGTCTTCAACGCTTTGAAATAAATTTTGCTTTTCTTGAAAACGTGGATTTATTCTCGATGCTTGGGGATCCAACAATCATATAGCAATATCTTCTGTTAACACCAAAGTTTGGAGCACAATGAAGTTTTAAAGGTGATTTCATATTTATGTTAAATAAACTGGAGAATTTAGTCATGTGAAATGTAATAGAAGGAGGCAGCCTGAGACAAATAAATCTACATTGACAAAGACTGAACTATTTTTCACTGCACTAACATCCATTTGATAATGAGCTCTGATTTCTTTTTGGTCTCTTGGGATTTCAATTGTATTATAAAAGTAAAAGGACAAAATAGAAGAGCTATTCTCTGAAAATGAAAAAGAAGTCAAAATCTTTATGTATGTTATTCTTGCATGTTTGAACAGGTTTCTCTATCTAACATCTAGACTGATTCCCAAAGAACAAGGTGGCCCCCCCCACCACTGGCCTTCTTTCATTGTTTTAGCATCAATTGATATTTATCAAACTATACATAAACAGAACTCACCATCTCTTCCTCTCGTAGGTGCTTAACCCACCCATCCTCTGACTGGGCTGAGAGGCTTTATTGCTGGGGTGCCCTCTCACTCACATGCTGTCTTCTGTACTGCTAGTGAAGTGGCATTCACTTCTTCTTTACTACCCTTAGCATTTTAACCAATGCAAGGTATTTATTTTTTGTTGACAAATCAATGTTTAAAACGTAGGATACAAGTTTTCACATTAAACTGAAGACTTCCTTGGGCTGTTGAAGAAACTTAGGGTAGAAAATACTAAAACCAGATTTTTCTCTTTTTTCCCCAAGCCATAGGCTTTTTCCCCACCAGCTTATTCCATTCCTGCAGAATTTGTTAATTTTCCAGATGGTCAGAGGAAATTGAAGCATTGGGGGGGGGGGAACCGATTGAAAATAAAATAGCCAGTACTGTAATACTCTTGTGTAGATCGATGCTGAAGTCATATTTGGAATACTGTGGACAGTTCTAGTTATTGCCTCTCAAAAATGATATCATAGAATTAGAAACAATTCCAAAAAGGACAACCAAAATGATTCAAGGGTTGAAGCACCTTTCCTATGAGAAATGGCATTATAGGGTTGGGGGGAGGGGATAATATGGGACCTGCTTTGTGCATGATGTGGAGAAGTGGGTAGGACTTTATCTCCTTTCCTCAAAATTACTAGAACTCACAGGCACCAGTGAAGTGGGTCATCACTAGATTCTTCTTTATACAACATACAATCAATTTGTACCTCATTGCTATAGAATGTTTTGACTCTGTGTGTATTCAGATTACTGTATTTTTATTTTTTTTATTTATATGCCAATAAAAGGCTTTGGATGGCTATAGAATGTGGTCAGGGCCAGATTTAGACTTGCTGAGGCCCTAAGCTATACAAAACCCAGAGCCCCCCCCCCTACTGTTTTAAATTACATCAGCTGGTCTCAGAAAAAATTAAAATATATACGCCTTTTTAATATTTGAAAATATATTGTCTTTTAATTTTTATTAATTTAATTTTTATTAATTTAAAAAACTGTGTTCAGGAGATATAGGAGCAGAGCCTGTAACTCTTTCTGTTGCTGCTGTTTTGTTGTTGTTGGTATGTGTGCCCATGCCTGGAAGTCATGGTGACTTCTGGTGACTCCTACTGGGGCATGGAAGATGCTCAGAGAAGGGGTTTGATAGCTTGCCTCTGCCTCCCAGCCCTGGTATTCTTTGGAGGTCTCCCATCCAAATACTTGTCAGGGTTGGCCCTGCTTACCTTCCAAGATCTGACGAGATGGGGCTTGCCTGGGCTAGGTCAAGGCACTCTTCCTGGTTTTTTGTGTCGGACTTCGATTGGTTGGGTTCAGTCTCAGAGCCATAGGAAGTGAGGAAGCTTGGATCCATCTATCATCAACAGAAGGCAGTGTGGTACCCAGATCTTTCTTGTGAGCAGTGCCGGTCAAAGCCTTTTCCCTGAGTGCTGTTTTCTGGTGGGAAGTTCTATCATGCCTAGTTTTTGGAGTTAACTGGTGACAAACAGAAAAGCACAGGAGGTATTTGTCATGGTTGTCTTTGTGGGGGATTTTTGACCCACCAGATTTGCATTTTTTAAAGAGTATTTTCTATGCCATATTCAAGGTGCCATGCTCTAAGTAGGCAGTAGATTGAGGTAGGATTGTTGGAAGTAAATGGTTGTTGAAAACAGAGATTCAATGAAGGAACCTCTCAGCAGCAGGGAGAGCCAGTTTGGTGTAGTGGTTAAGAGTGGCAGACTCTAATCTAGACAACCGGATTCGATTCCCCTCTCCTCCACTTGAAGCCAGCTGGGTGACCTTGGGTCAGTCACAGTTCTCTTAGCCCCCTCCCCAAAATAAACCTAGCTTGCCACAAAAAGAGCTAGAGTTTCAGGCTGCCAATGTTTGGATCTATTGGCTATACTACACCCACTTCCATATTATTATTAATTATTTAGCAGCGGTAGAGACAGAACTGAGGGAAGGGTGCTCTGCCTTTTCTATATCACATTGCAAAAGGTGGGGAAACAGTGTGGGGGAGGGAGACAGAGTGCCAGTAGGCATTTTTGAGGTTCAAAATACTCTCAGTGACAGGCCTGCGTGTGCATAGTACCCATGTGTGATTGCACAGGGACCACAATGATGAACTAAATAAGAACACAGGGCCAGTTCCAGATTTGGGGAACCCTGAGAAGAATACGCCCAGGGCTCCCCTCCTCTCCTCTGCCTACCACCAGGCCCCCCTCTCATGCCTCCCTTCCCACCCACTATATGTCTGTGCACCTCTGATGAGGATGTGTGGTGGTGGCTCGGACGGCGCGGATGGCGGCGGAGTAGCGGTGGCAGCAGCAAGTGCTGGCAGAGGCGGAGCGATCCCTGGTGGCCGGAATGGAAAACATCGGGCGACGGCGGAGGCTGGAGATGCACGACGGCGTGTGATGCAGGCACGGCGGTGCCTGATGGACAGAGCCGGGGCCGGAAGCGTGCACGAGCCGTGCACCTGCGCGGTACTGCCGGTGGTCGCCGTGGAGACAGTAGAGGCCTAGAAGGATGCCGAGCCGATCAAGCAGCCAGTAAAAGATCGAGTAGACGCCGAGCCGATCCAGCAGCCAGAAGACCATCAAGGGCCCACCACCAAGGGTGCTGGTAGGCAGTCCCACCCCCAATACTAGATGTGGCCCAAGTTAGGATTACAGTTCTTAGAACGCAACACATGTGAACCGCCCAGAGACCCCCCAGGGATTAGGGCGGTATATCAAGTCTACAGTTAAATAAATATTTTTTAAAAAAAATAACTACGTAACTTATTGCTTTCTATACACATGATGCTAAGTGCAGACAATTTTTCTTGAGACACAGTTGCTCTCAGTTCATTTTTTATTCTCTTTAGCTGTGAAAATGATCACCTGGAGATTGGCAACATTGGTTTCCTTGGCTGGGAGGGCGGGATAGAAATTTAAATAAATACATTTCCCAGGAGGAAAAGTAGTCTTTCTCTGTAATGGGGACCAAAGCAGCTTACATCATTCTCCTCTCCCCCTTTTGACTTACACAACAATCCTGTGAGGTAGGTTAGGCTGAAAGTCTGTGACTGGTCCAAAATCACCCACTCATCTTCTACAGCAAGAACATGGATCTAGCAGACCCTGCTCTGAAGCACTGACTCCTACAAAGGGTAGCCAACCTCCAGGTGGAGCCTGAAGATCGCCAGGTATCACAACTGAACTCCAGGCAACAGATTTCTCCTGCCAGGAGAAAATAACTGCTTTGGAAGGTGGACTTTATGGCATTTTGTTCAGCTGAGGTCTCTCCCCTCCCCAAACCCTGGCTTCCATAGACTCTACCAGAAAATCTCCAGGAATCTCCCTACCTGAAGCTGGCTACCCTAGTTAGGACTGGCCCAATGGGTTCCTCACAAAGGCCTGCGAAGGGTTTCCTTCCTTTGTCTGAACCAAACTTGGTTGCCTACTGTGGCGAAACGGGCTCCAGTTTACAACTCAGCTTTTCGCCTTTCACCCTTGTCCTGTGGGCGTATCTCACTCCTTAAGTTCCCTGCCACCACTCACTGAATTGTCACTGCCATGGTAAGAGGAAACTCCACATTCAGAGGTACTAAACTTCTGAATCCCAGAGCCAGGAGGCAACAAATAAGGAAAGGTCTTGGCCTCTATACCCTGTTGTTGGCCATCCAGAGCAATGGGACACCTTTGCATGCTACAGCCCTGACATGTTTATACTGATTTGGGTAATGCCTCCCAAACATACTTTATTGCTGCTGAAAAACCAATGGCATTGAAAGCCACAGAGAGGTATAGGAGAATCAACAGAGTCACACTTCCTCTTCCAGGGCAACCAAGGCTGTTTCAGTCCCATAGGCAGGCCCAAACTCACACTAGAAGGGGTCTAAATAATTTGCCTCATCTGGGAAAGCTTGGAGTTGTCCAGCCACCACTGTGTAGTCACCTTGCTCAACAATGCAACAGTTGAGACTGGCAGGGGTCATTTGGGGGGGGGACGCGGGGGGACGCCATCCCCCCGGGTGAGGTGCGGGAGGGCGGGGCCTGGAGCTCCCTGCTGGTGCCCGCTGGAGGTCGCCGCCGGCTGTGGGGAGGACACACTTCCAGTGATGTCAGGGGGTGTGGCATATGCTAATGAGTTATGCTAATGAGTCCCCCTAGCTCTTTTTCTACGAAATGACCCCTGGAGACTGGTCAATAATTATTGAGAGCTCTTGGGTTAAGGGTAGGCTTCTTTAGAAGTGGATGCACCAAAGCCTCTTTTGAGGGTGGGGCAACCCCCCAAAAAAAGATTTAAGTAACCAGGAAGAGCAAGGGTCATACAAGCAGGTGCTAGGCCTCAAACTTCCAAGGATACTGTTCACATCCTCAGACTGAATAGACTGTTATCAATTTGCTAGGTCTCTTTATTCTGAAGAGTGTAAATCAGAATAACTTTGAATCAAATCTCAACCAAGCGTGTAGTGCAAAAGGTGGTGTGCAATTCGCCTCAAGGTAAGCATTAAAGATCTTTAATTTTTAAACTGAGTTGAAATTCATCATATGAAAACACAACAGTTAGTCCCCAGTCTGCTAGTAATGAGTAAGTCCCATGGAAAGCTGCCACTAACAATGCCTGTTGGCTTCCGTGGGACTTAGCTACAACTAACTTTTTTGGACTGTGGCCTAAAACTGGTGTCCCTCTATTTTTCCCACCTGCTTTATTCATCATAACCATAAATAATTTGCTACTTCACTACAGAAGTGAGATAAATGTGCTTATGATAGAGACTTTTTAATCATAGTTTAAATTTATGTGTGTGTATGCCTCCCCCCCCATTTCATTCGGTTACCAGTCCACTTATTCATTTTGGTAAATTGCCTTGGTATTAACAAAAGAAAAAAGAGGCAAAGTAACCGGAGTCTTTCTTAACCTAAAGCAATCAAGCAGTTAAAGCACTGCCATGTAAACAGCTCTGCTGCCCTCTGCCATGTTATGAGATCCAGTGGGATTCTGCTTTAATCTTGAGAGAGAATGTGAGGGGTTTGTTTTTCACAGGGGTTTTAGCCTACAGTTAAGTGCATACACCTGCTGAAGTACTGGTAATTAGTAGGTAATTAGTAGCTAATGTTCTTAGAATTTAAAAAGAAAAGCTTACATAAGTAATTACTTACTATTTCTTATAATGTGCTGCTTTTCCTGAGATTTCATATCCCCAGAACATTTGCCAAGTTCCTAGGTTTCTCAACATACTAAATTGTTTATTAATTACACACGTATATTGCTTGTAGGAAGGGGGGGCGAAACATAGTGCATTAAAATGCTGCAAACAGGAATGAGTTATCTGTTAAATTAAAACAGATAATGAATTCAAAATCACAGGGCTTCCAGTCAGTATCTGTTTTAAAAGGAATGGTATATTGTTGTAGTTGGGAAAGGTATGTGTATGTGAAATTGTAAATTAATTGACTTGCCCAGCAGGAGTAAAAGGGGGAAAATACCTAAAGCAACCTATTTTAACCAAGTAGTCAAGACTGGGGATCCAGACCTGGAAAAAACCACATTTTATTAGAACTTTGGTTATATATGAGTTCCAGCAAGCTATAAAGGCCAGTTAAGAAATTTTAGTCTTTATGTCCTTGTTTCTAAATTCCTGTTCAATAGTAGTTATCATATTAATGCTTAAAAGAAATGCTTTTTTCAATAATGAATTTATCCCATTCTCCATCATTAGGAAAATATGTGTAAGAAAAATTAGATGAAATTTCTTGATTTAAAAAAACAAACAGGACAGCAATATTACTACTACTACTACTACTACTATACATTTGCATAGAGCTTTCAAGTGCTCACATGCATCATATACATTATTTTCCTTTTAACAGCCCTGTTGTTGTTGTTGTTCAGTTGCACAGTCGAGTCTGACTCTTCGCGACCCCATGAACCAGCTCCCTCCAGGCCCTCCTGTCTTCCGCCGTCCTCTGAAGTTTGCTCAATATCATCTTCGTTGCATCTATGACACTGTCTAACCATCTCATCCTTTCCCGTCCCCGTCTTCTTTGACCTTCAATCTTTCCCAGCATCAGGGTCTTCTCCAGTGAGTGCTCCCTTCTCATTTGGTGGCCAAAGTATTTGAGGTTCAGTTTCATTATCTGGCCTTCCAGGGAACAGTCAGGGTTGCTTTCTTTTAGGATTGACTGATTTGATCTTCTTGCAGTCCAAGGGACTCTCAAGAGTCTTCTCCAGCACCATAGTTCAAAAGAATCTATTCTTCAGCGCTCGGCCTTCCTTATAGTCCAACTCTCGCAGCCATACATGACTACTGGGAATACCATTGCTTTGACCATGTGGACTTTTGTTGGCAGGGTGATGTCTCTACTTTTTATCATGTTGTTTAGGTTATGAACCTGTCAGTTAAGTGTCTATTATTTATTATACCCATACTACAGATGTGAGGGCTAAGAGAGAATGGCTTGCCTGAGACCACCTAGTGAGGTTATAGTAAGAGTGACACACATACTCATGCACAGGCTCTTATTTATTCATTTATTTAGAACTAGCAGTAAAGCCCGTTGTGAAAGCAATACAACGAGCTCTAGAAAGAGGCTCTGGGGCAGTGCTCTGGCTTTGGGCAAACAGTGTCAATTTGCTGTGATGACCTCAGCAGGGTATAATGACAGAGTCCACTGTTTTCTCCAGAGGAACTGCTACCTGAAGAGCAGTTGTAATTGTGAGTAATCTGTAGCCCTCACCTGGAGATTGGCAACAATTGTTACCCAGGACAAAATGGCTGGTTTGGAGGGTGGAGTCTATGGCATTCTACCTGTCTGAGGTCCCACCCCTCTGCAAACCCCACCCTCTCCAGGCTCCACCCCTCAAATCCCCAGGAATTTGTCAGCATGTAGTTGGCAACCCCATCTCCTTCCCAGCTAGCCATCAACCTACCATTATCTGCCCCTTTGACTTCAGCTGACTTCTGCCCTCCCTTCTGCAGAGCAGTTGTAATTCTGAGTGCTCTCCAGCCCTCACCTGGAGATTGGCAACAATGGTTCCCTATGTGGGACTGACTGGTTTGGAGGGTGGAGTCTATGGCAGTGTACCTGTCTGAGGTCCCACCCCTCCTCAAACCTCACCCTCTTCAGGCTCCATCCCTCAAGTCTCCAGGAATTTCCCATCTGGAGTTGGCAACCCTATCAGGATTGGCCCCAATGTGTTTTCTCCCAAAGGCCAAAGTAGGTGACAGGACCAAGCTTAGTTGCCTACCAACAGGCACTGAGGGGAATGTAGGGTTGCCAGCTCTAAGGAGGGAAATACCTGGAGGTTTGGGGGGTGGATTCTGTAGAGGGCCGGGCGACGGAGGCATCGGCCTTCTGTCGCCCGCCTTGCCCCCCCAATCTCGGCCCGGGCGACTGCGTCCCCCGCCAGCGGCCGCCCGACTCCAGACCCCCCCGCGGCCACTCCAGCCAGGCAACGGAGGCATCGGCCTTCCATCGCCTGCCTCGCCCCCACCCCCCCAATCTCGGCCGGGCGACGGAGGCATCGGCCTTCCGT
>NW_015177023.1:52947-84469 GCF_001447785.1 Gekko japonicus | reverse complement strand
ACTGTAGCAGTGGGAGATCTCCAGGTCCCACCTGGAGATTGGCAACCCTAGGGAAAAGTCAGCTGCACAGCAGGGGGTTGAAGAGAATGGTTTGATGGCTGCTGGGCCAAGATTGGCAACAATAGTTCCCCAGGAGCCCCATCGTAAATGCACCAAACAATTCCTCAAGATTTTCCAAAACACTACTCTGTTTTGGGCTCCTGGGGAACTTTGAAGTAGCACCAAAGCTTTAAGATCTCTCCAGCTGTCACCTGGAGACTGGCAGCAGCTTGGGCAGCATGGCATTGTATCTGTCTGAGGTCCCCCTCTTCCTCCTCCTCCTCAGATCCCACCCTCAGCAGGCTTCATCCCTAAAATATCCTGGAAGTTTCCAACCTGGAGTTGGCAACCCTTTGTCCTGGAGTTCGAACCTGGAGTTGGCAACCATCAGCCAACGTTTATCTGCCTGTCTGTCTTTACAAACCCCCCCCACACACACACACACAGCCTCTGCCTAGGGAGCAGCTGACATCATTCCCAACTGAAAATTCCAACTGCCTTGGGGGGGGAGTTTGAGGTGTGGAATGGAGGGTAGTCCAATCAGCTTCCATATGTAAATGACCTTGGAACGCTGGCCGGGACTGCACAAAGCAGCCAATGAACCCAGCCAGTGTCTTCCGAGTGGCAGTTTTTTCGGCCTAACACTAAAGGGGCCAATTTTAGAATTCTGGCACCCAAAACTCTTTTATAATAAGGGAGAGATATTTCTATGCTTCCTCTTCAGAGTCCTGTTTGAGGCAGCTTACAATTAAAAAGCACAGTATAAAAAACTAAGCCATTAAAAATTAAGTCATTAGACATAAGCAGCATAAAAAACTGTCCATAAAACAGAAGCATGCCAATGCCTAATCAAAAGCCTGTGTTTTAGTCTGGTGCCTAGAATAAAGTAAAGGAGGCACCAGGCTAAGTAACCTCAAGGGGGAGGGCATTCCAGAGGCAAGGTGCCACTACAGGAAATGTACTGTCTCTAGTCACCGCTTGCCTCACCTCTGAAAGTGGGGGCACAGAGAGCAGGGCTTGAGGGGCAGATCTTAACTGGCTGGCTGGGTAGTATGGGAGGCAGTGATCCTTCATGTACCTTGGCCCTCAGCCATTTAGGCACTTTAAAGGTACCTGAAGGCACCTTGAATTGTGCCAGGATACAGTTGCATATCGAGACAGATCTTTCAGCACAGGAGTGATGTGGTCCCTGTAGCCAATCTCTAAAAGCCTGGCCACCAATTAAAGTTTCTAAAGAATTTTCAAAGGCAGCCCCATGTAGACTGTATTACAGTAATCAGTTTGGATGTGATCAGAGCATGGATCACTGTGGCCAGTTCATGCTTTTTGTTGAATGGGTGTACCATCCAGAGCTGAGTGAACCATCCAGAGCTGATAAAAGGTACTACATGCCATGGAGGACATTCGAGCCTCCACCCGTAGGCCAGGATCTAGTCGAATCCCCAAGCTATGAACCTGCTCCTTCAGGAGGAGTGCAGTCCCCTCCAGGACAGGCTGACTCCACAGTACTCAAGCATCTTTGTCATTGGCCAACAGCACCACAGGCTTGTCTAGGAGTGTGCATTCAGATAAACCTGAGCAAAAATATACCTGAAAAATAACTTATCAGTATTTTGGGGCATATTTTGGCATCCCAAAGATATCCAGGACTTTTCAGAACCCCACCCCCCCAAAAAATCCCAGATATATTTGGGTTTTCCTGGGAAGATTGGGAGCCAGCATTGCAAGCTCCCAGGGACTGATGTTACTTTTCTTTCTTTTTTGTTTCTGTGTCTCCAGGCTTCTGTGGGATTCCCCACTGCTCTTGTCAGTTAGAATCATAGAATCACAGAGTTGGAAGAGGCCATACAGGCCATCTAGTTCAACCCCCTGCTCAATGGAGGATCAGCCTAGAGCATCTCTGACAAATCTTTGTCCAGTTGCTGCTTAAAGACTGCCAGTGAGGGGGAGCTCACCACCTATCTAGGCAGCTGATTCCACTGTTGCACAGGTCTTACTATAACTAGTTCAAACTAGTCTTGTCAGTTTCAAGAGTTGCCCCCCCTTTCTGCTTTTCCTTTGTGATCCTTTCCCATTTTTTTGCACAGAGCTTGCTAAATCACCCTCCCTCCGCATGGCACTGTGTGCTTTGCAATGCCAGTGGCACTGGGTTCTGCTGGGAATTCTGCACATTGTAACTGGTTGTGCTGGGCTTGCAAAAAACCATCCTTGCTTGGATTTCTTGTGACTCTGCTTTGAGATCAGTCCTTTTAAGCTTGCAGTGCCACAGTGGCACTGGGTTCTGCTGGGAATTCTGCACATTGTAACTGGTTGTGCTGGGCTTGCAAAAAACCATCCTTGCTTGGATTTCTTGTGACTCTGCTTTGAGATCAGTCCTTTTAAGCTTGCAGTGCCACAGTGGCACTGGGTTCTGCTGGGCATTATGTACCACTGAACTGGTAGTGCTGAGCTTGCAACCCCCTCTTGCTTGAATCATGATTCTGTACTTCACATCTGTCCTATGAACTGGCATTTTTTGCTATTTTTTCTCCATTAGAAACAATGGAGAACGGGGCACCTCCTTTGGAGGCCCATAGAAGTGGACCTCTTGATTCAATCTTTCTGAATCTTGGGGGTTCTTCTGTGAGGCATCAGCAGCTATACTGGATATTTCATCCCTCTGCCTCAAAAAAACAGCCCCACTAGATTCCCAGAGAGATTCCCCATTGACTATAATGGTCCCCATATGGTATAATGGAGCTGGAAAAAATACAAGATTTTGGGGGGAGAATCCCCCCAGTATTGGAATTCAGGAAATATTGGGAATACAGATATTTTTCAGGTCCAATATACCTGAATCTGGAGAAATACCGATTTTTTTGTGTGTGTGCACACTCCTAGTCTTGTCTGAATGGAGCTTCAGTTCATTGGCCCTCGTCCATCCCATTACTTTCTCCAGGAACATATTTTTAGCCACACTGTTATGCCACTAGTCAATTTGCTAAATTTCCAACTAAATAAAATGTTTTCCTGCTATTCTTGTGAAAGCTTCAGAAATAAGCTCCAAATCAGGACATAGATGTTTGTTTTCTCTGTAATTCTAAGCTTGCTTGGATCATGTAAATAGTTTCTTTTTTAAAATCAATGTTTACAGTTACACATACACATGTGGTGCTGTTTTTACAACATAATAGGTGTCACAGCAGAAAGAAGGTGTTTCAAAGTGTTTCTTTTTTGGGGGGAAACCAACCAAGTTCTGCAGCAAAGATTTTAAAACACCAAAAATATTTCCAAGCATGCCATGCTGTCATTTGTAATGACCAGAAAACACTAGCACAGGAAAGGTAAGTCACAACCAATGTTCTAAGCTGTGGAGTCTTGTGAGCAAAAATTCTACTTTGTGAGCTACAGGCATTAAAGTTGTGAGAGAACGATTTGGCTACTGCATAAATTAGTTCGCTCTGGAGCCATCCTTTCAGGGCTGAGGAACAGGTGACGGATGCAGGGTCTGGGTCCCAAGTTGTAGGAACAAGCACAAGTTATCAGCAACAAGGTACAAGGCAGCAAGTTCGGGTAGTGCTCTGTTTGCTAAGCAGGTCAGCTTCACAGAGATATGCTGTGCAAAATTACTTCCACACCAAGCCTTGCTATACATGTTTCTTTTATTTGCCTTCTTTGCTGATTCAACTCTCAAGATCCAGGTATCACTCCTTATAGTCATGTTCTGCTTCCTACAGGTGCAGGTCTTTACTGTTTTCTTATCAGCCTGTCAGTCCTGGTCCTGCAAGGACTTTGCTCCAGGAACTAACACTGATCATTGCTGAACAATTAAGTGAGTGCTTCATCTTCTCTCTAGAGTTGTCAAGCACTCTCTCCTCCTTCTATGCTTTGCTGGTTTGAGAGAGGCTGGAGGAGATGGAGAGAGGTTTCTGTGGCATCTCTTTCTTCTCCTGGAAGAATGAGCAGCCTGGCCATGACTGGGAAGCAGTCTCGCTTCTTGATGCTTCCCCTGTTGGGTCTGCTGCTGGACCCAGAAGCTCAGGTGGGGATTCCATTGGTGTGGGGCCCAATTTTTCCGATTTCTCCAAGGAGGAGGAAGTGGCAGCTGGCTGGCCCATGATGCTGCCTGTCAGGTAGAGGAGAGTCAGCCAGAGATCTCCTGTGAGTTTGGTGTCTCTAGCTTGCACAGGATCCGTTCTATGACAGAAAGTCATTTTGGCAGGCATAAGTTCAGGAGGTTTAAGTGTACAGAATGGATCCTGTGCAGACTAGAGACATCAAAGTCACAGGAGACCTCCCCAGGAGGCTCCTCTACATGTCCTCTGACTTTTGCTTTGAGGTTTTGTATACATTTTGATTGGGTGGAACCAGTCTGTCTGGAAATGCCTCCGCTCATGAGCCAGAATGAACCTCCATGAACAGTTTGAAAGTTCATGGAATGTTCATGCCAGTTGACATGCAATGAACTTGACTTCGTAAACCATGAGCCAGCCAAAATTCATCATGAACTTTAGTTCACATAAGCACATAAGAGAAGCCAATGTTGGATCAGGCCAATGGCCCATCTAGTCCAACACTCTGTCACACCGTGGTCAAAAATACCAGGTGCCATCAGGCGGTCCAGCAGTGGGGCCAGGACACTAGAAGCTCTCCCACTGTTGCCCCCCCAGCACCAAGAATACAGTACATCACTTGCCCCAGCCTGAGGGTTCCTCTCTATACCTTGTGGCTAATAGCCACTGATGGACCTCTGCTCCATATGCTTATCTAATTCCCTCTTGAAGCCATCCATGCTTGTAGCCACCACCACCTCCTGTGGCAGTGAATTCTATGTGTTAATCACACTTTGGGTGAAGAAGTTTGTGAGCTCATTTGTGCCCATCCCTAGTTGTTATTTGTTTTGCCCAGCTTTTATGGTTCTTTAAGAACCCAATATTTTACTCTGTCAGATCTTGTATAAGGAAAAGGGGTGTTGGTAGTTGATCATATTGTAGAGGTATATTGATCTTATATATATTTCTTCTTTCTATTTGAATATTTAAGATTTGTCAAAGGATACATAATATCAAAAGCCACATAAATGAATGCATCTAGTGGAAGAGGGAAAAACTCATCTTTGTGGACCAATCAAAGATTGCTGAGAGCAAATGATGGGGGGGGGAATAAAAGAACAGGCTACAACCCAAAGAAATTTTCAGATGCTAAAGTAGATCTATATATTACAAATGTAAATTCCTTTGATTTTTTACTGCCTTGGCTTTTCCTTCGAAGCAATCAGGGAACTGAAGTTTTTTAAGGGTTCTGAAAATTCCCATTTGGAGATCACAAAACTACAGTTCCCAAGACTGCTTGCTTGGGAGCCATGGCAATAAAAGAGATGGCTGGCATTTGACTTCTGTTAACACTCACAGTGGTTATTGTATAAATGCTTAAGAAGTATTTTTTGGAAAAGCATAAATCAAGGGAATGTTGAGTGGTGAAGGGTTGATTTAAACATAAGTATAAAGGCTTAACTCAAAGTAGCAGAAAGCCTCACAAAAATAATTGAAGCCCCTGTAAAATATTTCAATTTTTTATTGATTGTAGGCAATTATGCCTTAATTGCATATTTAAATGAGATATTAGGAGGTTTAACTAAGCCTTGCCTCTTAATTGCTGCTGCACACTAGGTGTCACAGATTGTGTTTATTTCATATGTTAATTAAAGAGAATGGGGTATTTTATTTTATTGACTAGCAGGCTCTCAAAGGCTGTATTGTTCAGGATAGCTGATCTCTCAGTAGTCTATAGCATACTGGGTTTATGGTTTAAAATAGAAGGTATCGTGGAATGTATATATAGTTCAGGGGGTGAGTGACATTTAACTGGACCTTCAGTTGCTCATTCTTCTTTCTCTGGCATTTTTACACTGAAAATCAGCCATGAAGATTGTCATTTGGGGTAAAAGTCTCTCTGTGTGAGTGGAATATATGCTTCTAAACCTTTTCCATTCTTGCCATATGTCTGCTCAAAATCATTCCCATAATTTCTTTCACTCATTGGGGGAAGGGATTTGGGATCCCATATATTTCACCCTGTGAGTGGAAACCAACTTGAATGGGCAAATGGCAGGAAGGGAAAGGCTTAAGTAGTCCTTTCTATTCTACCCCTGCCCCACTCCCATTGGCAAAGGAATTTGGAACTGCATCTGCAACTTTCTCCTAATCTAGATTATATTGACCTCTGGCAGTGTTTTATCTGCATCCCTTCCCTTATTAATACTCTGAGGCAGACTAATAATGCAACCCTAGAGTTAAAGGCTTAGAATAGTTTAACTCTGTGTAGGATTGCACTATGGCAGCCTTATAGTACAGATGGATAGCAACAGTAAAGGATTATGAATTATACTAGGAATAAGGCCTGTTGTGGAAATAATAGAACAAGCAATAGAAAGAAGCTCTGGGCGGGTGCCCTGGCCTTGGCCACTCAGTGTCAGTTTGCTGTGGTGACCTCAGCATCATATAATGACACAGAGTCCACTGTTTTCTCCAGGGGAACTGTGATCTCTGCCATCTGAAGAGCAGCTGTAATTCTGAGTGATCTCCAGCCTTCACCTGGAGATTGGTAGCAGTGGTTCCCCAGAAGGAAATGGCTAGTTTGGAGGGTGGAGCCTATGACTTTGTTCCTGTCTGAGGTCCCAACCCTCCTCAAACCTCACCCTCTCCAGGCTCCACCCCTCAAATCTCCAGGAATTTCCAAACCTGGAGCTGGCAACACTATCTCCTTCCCAGCCAACCATCAACCTACCTTTATCTGCCCCTCTGACTTCAGCTTTCCATCTCCTCCCCCGTCCCTCCTGGAGAGCAGTTGTAATTCTGAGTGATCTCCAGCCATCACCTCATCCTGGAGAAAATAACTGCTTTGGAGGGTGGACTCTATGGCATTTTATTCAGCTGAGGCCTCTCCCCTCCCCAAACCCTGGCTTCCATAGATTCCACCATAAATTTTCCAGGAATTTCTCAACCCGGAGCTGGCAACCCTAGTCAGGACTGGCTCCAATGAGTTCCCCACAAAGGCCTGGAAAGGGCATCCTGGCTTTGCCTTTTTACTGACGAAACCAAGCTTGGTTGCCTAGCAACAGCCACTGAGGGAAAAGTTAATCCCACAGGAGCCAAGGAGAAGTGTCTTGGTCAGGAGAAACAGCTGTTTTGGCAGTTATTCTGACAGGGAACAGTGGGTGAGGTGGCAGTGGGCGGGGAAGAGGAGTGGACCCAGTACTCTTGAGTGGTGGTTGACTGGCCAATGGCTGATGGGGCGTACAGCACAGCCAATGGGAGAGCTGGAAATGACCACTACATAGGGCAATTATATATATAGGATGGTAGGTGCTGCTGCCATATTTCTGGGTAAGAAATCACAGAAATCAGTGGAAAAAAATCAGTGATTTTGTCATAATTGACAGAAATTTCTATGATTCTGTCACCAAGCTCAAGTATTAAGCTGACACTAAATATTATGAAAATACAAAATTTATTCAGGTGTACACATTTTAAAACTTAGATTCATTAAAAATATACCATTCAGACATAAAAAACCTCTCAACATTCATACATAGTTGGGTTAGTGCTGTACAACTGAACCAAACGCATTTCAGCCTTCCTCAGTGGACACAATTCCAATTACAAATTTGACATACATTCAAAAATATGTTTTACATAAGATGTTAAATACATATACAGTATAAGGCCAGATGTTGTTTCCTAAATACTTCTGTATTTGTTTATTATTATTCTATAAGATGGGCCTCCAGTCTAGCCAATTCAAATTTGTAATTGGAATTGTGACCACTGAGGAAGGCCCTTTGAGGGGCCGAAACGCGTTTGGTTCAGTTGCACAGCACTAACCCATCTATGTATGAATGTTGAGAAGTTTTTTATGTCTCAATGGTATATTTTTAATGAATCTAAGTTTTAAAATGTGTACACCTGAATAAAGTTTGTATTTTCATAATATTTAGTGTCAGCTTAACCCTTGTGGATCCATAGCAACTTGTTGGGTTGAGTTTTCTCCCCCCCCTTTTTTCCCCTTCCCCCTTCCCTTCCTTTTTGTTAGCACCAAGCTCAAGTATCCCAGTGTACTTTGGTGTAAGAAAAATATAAGTATTTTATGACATGCTCATCTTCAACAGCTATTCTTCTCTAAACAAGAACTGAATAATAATAAATATCTCCCTTGAGCCAGGGGGAGTCTACCATTGACTGGGCTTAATGGGACAGTTGGATAGATACTGGAATGCTACCATTTTTATGGTGATGAGGAAGCATCAGTCATTGCTGATTTTGTAAAAGCCAGTCATGTCCCATCTTTGGACACTTAAATCCAGAGACTGCAACTATGAAAAGAAAAGATAGATCCTTCTACAAACCTGAGAAAGACCCAGGTTTACAGGGGGGGAAATCTGAAATGTAGAAAAATACATTGGGGGATTACAGCCTCCAAAAACAGTAGAAGCAGCACCTGTAGTTGTAAGAAATGAATGCCCTTAGTGGCTGTGGCTAGGCAACCACAACAATATGCCAGCCTTCCAGGTTGGTTTCTGTCTGTAAAAGACAGGAGGTCAGGGCCTTTCCCAGAGCTGTTTTGGCCTATGAGGGAGAATTCAAGCGGCCAGGCCTGGGAGCAACCACCAAGTGACTTGCTACCACTGACTTGCATGACTCATGCCGGCCTGGCTGCTTGCTACTATTCAGCAGAAGCCACTCTACAAAAGCCAGTGTAGTATAGTGGTTTTTGGACTCGAAATCTCCACTCTGCTGTGGAAGCTCACTGGGTGACTTTGGCCAGTCGCACACTCTAAGCCTAACTTTCCTCACAGGGGAAAGTTAGGCTTAGAGTGTGCGACTGGCCAAACTTTCATCACAGGACAAAACGGAGAAGAGAATGGTGTAGGCTGCTTTGGGTTCCTGCTATGGAGAGCCGAAAATGGGGGAGCAGATAAAAGGTAGGCTGGCTGGTGTGTAGGAAGGAGAGAACGAAGCAGGAAAAGGGGAGAGGGTTTGGGGGCTACTGGGGAAGGGAAAGAAAAGCGAAAATGATATCCCTCCCCTGCAAGTCCTTTCACAAGCCATTTCAAACATTTAAAAATCAATTTTAACAAAAACCTTAGGTGAAATGATCCTGAGATTTTGATGGGGTAGTATATTGTTTAGCCCCACAGAGACTGTAGCTAGGGTTGCCATTCCCTTGACAGGGGCAGGAGTTCATCTGCTTTCTGGGCCCCTGTCACCTGCTGCCACCGAGATGGCTGGTGGGGAAACCCCACCCGCAAAGACCCCCATCCGTGCTAACATGCCCGGCGCAATGACATCACCTGGAGGTGACATCATCATGCAGGGTACATGACACTAGAGCATCCACCTGCAATGTGCCCTGAACAATGACATCACTTCCGGGTGATGTCATTGCAGCATCCCCGGGGCTGGGAGGGGGCCCCCCCCCCCCCCGCCGGCAGCCAGGCAAGACCTGGCAATCCTAACTGTAGCTTGCCGGTATGAGAAAAAACAATGTAAATATTAGAACTAAATATGAATCAGGCAATAACAATAATTAGCACAATGAAGGATAGCATGAAACAGAGATATTCATTAAACAGATAATAGGTGGCAGGTTGTATATAAATTCACTCACCAGTTGCTATTATGTCACACTGTGTGAGACTTGATGTACAATCACATTTAATAGTGTATCACAGCTTGTAAATGGAATAAGATACACAGAACAAAATGAATAGGAACAAATGCTACAAGTGTGTACTTCCAAAATGCTGTTTTTTTCTGTAATCTTTTCGATATGTAATCATATTACATAGTTTTGTAAACACATTTCAGATGTGATCTTCATTATGGCTAGCTACAGAATAGAGTTTGAGCTAGTGACGATGTTACTGAATCTTTTTTTAAAGGTATTCTAACCACAAAGGATATTTCTCTGATAGAAATCTGTTAATTGCAGTAAAGATTGTTCTGGCAAGAAACTGGAAATAGTCCAAACTACAAAGCATTACCGAGAGCTAAGAAAAATCGGAGGTATCTGTGAAATGGAAAAACTTACTATTATAATACAGATATGTGAAAGTTTGGCATAGACAAAAGGTTTTATGGTTGGTAATTACCTGGAAGTGCTTTGTCGTCATATAATCTTGGGAAGAGATGCTTTTGCATTTCAACAAGAAATAACAGAAGTGGGTACCTGAAGATGTTGGCTGAGAGTGCTAGGATAAAGGTTGTGGACCTTTTGTAAAAAGCAAAGAGTTTTCTTCTTGAGTTAGCCTGCATATTTGTATATTAATTAATATTAACATTGGTTGAGTGTCTTGGTTTATGTTTGTACTCTGGTTTACAGATTATAAATCAAAATTATAGTAAATAGAAATAAACTGAAACTGGCCTACCATATATTCAACTTTCCCTCCGCTGGACGCTATCCATTAAGTTGCTGTTGCCTCCCCAATCACCTTCAGTTAAGAAATCATTTCCTGATATTTGGAACAGTTTCTTTTTTTTTTTCTCTTGAATTTGTCAGCCTGTAGAATCTGGTGACAGCACAATCTCTGATACGATGTTCTACAGGTGGAAGCACATATTATTTGTGCAACTTAATGTAGTGGGTGGGGCTGAGGGGCATGCTCTTTGCATCCTTGGTTGTCAGCATCTTTCCCACCTTGAACCAAAGATCTGCAAGAATAACAGTTCAAGGACCACCCTCCTCCCAACACACCTAAGCTCCCTTCTATCCAATGTAGAATTGGTTTAGGAGCATTAGTTTTTCACTCCATTGGGGTAAGCTTTGCTAAGTTAATCAAGAAATAGGTATCAATGCAGAACAACACTGCTGCCTTGTTTATTTTTTTTAAAAAAACCTGGACCTGTGAAATTCATTGTACTTTGAAGGATAGTTCCAATTTACAGACTCATGAGCTTGCGAGTGGAATAAGCTTCCATCCTTATCTTTATGTTACAGCAATGGCACCCACATATGATAAGTCTTTGCTGGCAGAATTTAGAAGAAGTCATTCCAGTGCAGTGAATATAAACTAACTGCTGTCGAGAAAAAAAATATTTTTTTGCTTCCTTGGAATAGCAAATATTATTGAAACTGTTGGATGTCTCAGAGGTCTATTCATGCTAAAATGTATTTCTGCAGTCAAAATATATTCTGTTAATTTAAAAAAATGTGACTGAGATTTCAAACCATAAAGAAATAGTCATTATGTCCAGGCAAAAACTGGCATGTGGGCTGGTTTGAGGTGAGCGCAGATTTCTCGCCTGAAAATTATAGTAATTATGGGTATTTGTAAACAGCCCATTTTTTCCACTTTAAAGGACTAATCGCACGGTCAACAGCTGGAAGTTCCTCTATGCAGATTCATACCTAGAACATAATAGAAGTCACCCTTTGCTACATTTCTGTGAAGAAAGAAAGAGAGACCTGCCAAATACAACCTCTCATCTTCTTCTGTTTTTTAGAGCATAAAACATGAATATTTTGAGGTCCACTCTTTTTAAAGGATAAAACTGAGGGAAATTAAGGTATGACAATCTGGACATCTACTACATGTTTTTCTTTATATTTTAAATATAAACATATTCTTTCAGCATAGCCACTTCATTTTACCTCCCTTGTTTTAGATCAGCTTATATCCCTTCAAAACAATTAATAAACCTATTCAGCATCTCAGCATTCGCAAAATATAAGTATTACTTAAGTTGTCTGGGAAAGGTGGATCTTAAAGAAACAGTGATGATTCTCTTACTGTAAGTTCCATTATCTGGAAATGAAGTTCCTGTGCAAGATCACAATTCACAGAATCAGGTGAACCTGCAAATTATCTTTCTGTTGTGTGAAGCATTGTTTCAGCTTTGCATTTTCCCTTGATGATGCAAAGAAGTAAAATTCAGGATCCAGCTATCTATAAATGGGCAGCTATAGACTTACTTAGGACTCTTTTGTTTCTTTCAGTTGATTGTCACACAATTGGGATTTATGTTTTATGTCACTATTGTTTTGAACTGTGAAGCCCCCTTTTGGCTTCCAATTCTACCCTATATTTTCCTGATACACGGTACTGCTAATGTTTACTGCTTCATTGCTAATTCTTTCTTCCCGTTCATTGTTACGAAAAATATCATTATGGATGACTCCATTTGCTGCAACAGCTGACTGCTTTATATCTTCCCCCTCTTTCCCAGTCCTTTCTCTTGCTTTTTCCCTTTATTTCACCACAGCTCGCATTAACAAATTGCTAGCATGCTGTGTGGAGCTACGCCTCCAATTCTTAGTCTGTCTAGTCTATGTATCCCAATCTAGATAGTCTCTCCTTAGGCTTCCTAGTTGTCTCCTTTGTGGACCCTGGTATATTTGATGCTGGGCTCTCCCTGCTGTGACTCTTAACTTCAATTCTCCACCCTCTTGCTCTCTGAGCTCCACAATAGAACCTCACTCTACTCTGCTACCTCTCTCGTTAGCCTGATTTCATATTTTCAGCATTCTTCCTTCATTTAACTTTGCTTAAATTATCTACCTTAGGAAGGATTTCTGCTATATTTCTCAACCTAGACTGGAGAAAGCAAAAAATGGAGACATATATTCAATTTTTAACACGGATTTCTGGAATCCACTGAATATTTATTTCAAAATCAAAACTAATCTGTTGCTAAAACCAGAGACTGTTTCCTCAGAAAGCTTAGGTCGTAATATTATTATTTTTTTAGTTTTTAAGGTGCCATAACATTTTTGGTTGGTTTTGCTGCAATACACTAACATTATTATATTCTTTCGAATTCAGTACTGCATCCAAACAAAATAAAGGGGGTAATCCTCAGCACAGAATGAAATTGACATGAGATGTAAAGAGAGAGAGAGACACTGCGATGGGAAGCCTAAAGCTCTGAAAACGTTTTTCCCTTTAATACTTTAGTGAACAAAGTTGGGGGGGGACCATTTTGGCAGTCTCTGGAAGCCTAACATTAAAATGGTGGCTGAGCCACATGGACCTTCTGCAAACTGCCAAACAAGAATCGCTTGAGATCGATCAATTTGAGTGCAAGTAAGAGTGCAATCTGCACAAGACAGGCTTTAAAAAACTGCCAAGATCATGACCAGTATAGAGGATCAAAGAAGAGTATCACAAAGAGAAAACCATGGAAATTTGCAAGGAAGGGCAGGAAATTAGCATTGCTATGCAGCTGCACTAGGGCATCGGCCTAGGGGATCGGTGAAAAGACCCCCCCCCCCCCATTTTTCCAATTTAGTAACACAAGACTAAAAAAACTCTCCAGAGCTTCTGCCTGAGGACTCCTCCCCCATACAAATTGTAGCCCTGTGCAAAGCATGGTGGAGTTGCAGCCAACTTTGCACAGGCGCATGCACACATACACAATGTCAATGGCCACAGCTTGCAGTGCTAGTGGGTTCTACCATGCATTCTGTACACTCAACATGTTCCCCCATATTGTGAGATCATGTGACTCCCATTTTTCACAGTGCCTGATAAAACATAAGAGAATCCCCTAGTGCTTGGCAATATGGAAAATGGGGATTCGCAGCTGCTTGTCGGTTTCAGAAAACATTTGGTCAGTTTTAACAGTGGGTTTTCCCTCTTTGCCTGCATTCCTTTTTGTTCCCTTTCATTCACTGAACTAACATTAAAGTCATAGAATCAAAGAATCACAGAGTTGGAAGCAACCGTACAGGCCATCTAGTCCAACCCCCTACCCAATGCAGGATCAGCCTACTGTATCCCTGACAAGGGTTTGTCTAGCCGCTGCTTAAAGACTGCTAGTGAGGGGGAGCTCACCACTTCTCTAGGCAGCTGATTCCTCTGTTGCACAACTCTTACTGTAAGAAAGCTTTCCCTAAGATCCAGCCAGTACCTTCCTGCCCTTAATTTAATCCCATTCTTGCGAGTCCTATCCCCTGCTGCCCTCCTCTGAGTGACACCACTTTAGATACTTAAAGAAGAAGAAGAGAGAAGAGATTGGATTTATATCCCACCCTTCACTACCCAAAGGTGTCTCAGAGCGGCTTACAAACTCCTTTCCCTTCCCCTTCCCACAACAGACACCCTGTGAGGTAGGTGGGGCTGAGAGAGCTCTTGAGAGAAACTGCTCTTTTTCAGAACTATGCCTTGCCCAAGGTCATCAGCAAGGTACAAGTGGAGGAGTGGGGAAATCAAACCCGGTTCTCCCAGATTAGAGTCCGCACACTTAACCACTACACCAAACTGGCAATCATGTCCCCCCTCAACCTCCTCTTCTCCAGACTAAACATTTCCAAGTTCCTCAGCCTTTCCTCATAAGGCTTAGTCTCCAGGCCCCTGATTGTCCTCTTTGCTCTCCTCTGCACCTGCTCCATCCTGTCCACATCCTTTTTGATGTGAGACCTCCAGAACTGCACACAATACTCCAGGTGTGGCCTGGCCAATGCAGTGTACAGTGGGACTATGACATCTTGCAATTTGGATGTTATGCCTCTGTTGATACACCCCAAGATTGCATTAGCCTTTCTTGTTGCTGCATCACACTGGCTGCTCATATTTAACTTTTGGTCCACCCATACCCCAAGATCTTGTTCACACATGCTGCTCCTCAGAAGTGTATCCCCCATCCAGTATGTGTGTTCCTCATTTTTGTTACCCAGATGTAGAAGTCGGCACTTATGTTTTTTAAATTGTATCTTGTTCATGTCATTTTCCAGTGTGTTCAGATGTTGTTGAATTCTATCTCTATCTTCTGGTGTGTTCACTGCTCCCCCCAATTTGGTGTCATCTGCAAATTTAATGAGTAGCCCATCCACACCCTCATCCAGATCATTTATAAAAATATTGAAAAGTACCAGGCACCCCACTAGACACCTCCCTCCATTCAGATGAAATGCCATTAACTACTACCTGTGGTCCTCCAACCAGTTCCCTATCCAACTTTCTACCCTAGAGTCCAGTCCACAGTCCTTTAATTTACCCATCAGAACATCATGGGGAACCCTGCCAAAAGCTTTACTGAAATCCAGGTAAACAACACCAACAGCATTTCCTCAGTCCAGTAAGCTTGTCACTCGATCAAAGAAGGAAATGAGGTTGGTCTGGCAAAACTTGTTGGGGACAAATCCATGCTGACTTCCCTGGGTCACCAGTTTGTCCTTTAGATGCTTGCAGATTGATCCCTTTAAAATCTGCTCCAGCATCTTCCCTGGGACAGAAGTCAGACTGACTGGCCTGTAGTTTCCTGGGTCAGTCCTCCTCCCTTTTTTGAAAATTTGGATAACATCTGCTCTCCTCCAGTCTTGTGGCATGTCTCCCATCCTCCAAGAAGTCTGGAAGATGATGGGCAAAGGCTCGGCAAGCACTCTAGAAAGCTCATTGAGCGCACAAAAATCCATGCGCAAAACCTGAACAATGAGGATTTAAATGGAAGGTAGTTTCCTGGGTGCTACTGTGCAGCTACAATAGGGAAATGGCATAATTTTTAAAAAGGTTTGGATGCCACCCCCCACATGTCACAAGTGACATTCCACCCCGATTTAGAAAAGTGCATTTTAACAAAATTGTAGCTGCAGAATAAATACACCAGAGGAAAAATAATGGTGCATAAGGCAGGCACAGAATAGGAAGCCAAGTCTAAAGGCTTACTGCTCTGAAAATCTGCAGTAAGATGTGTGTGTGTAATGGGCCATAATCTGAGACAAAACCATGGAAGTTGCTGCACCCATAAATTGCTGAGCTACAGCTGGTATTATCAGCTCATTCAAAACACAAATCTGGCAAGAATGAGGCTGAGCACCAATACTCAGATTTGGACATTGGTCCAGAATACCTGGCAAGGAAGGAGGGCCATAGTGAATCTCTCTCCCACTTGCCCAACTCTGGTTGCTGTTGAGCTGAAAATTCAGGTTAGTGGAGCAGGGATAGAATAACTTCTACCCCGCTCATCTACCCTGAGATTTCTGTAATCCGTGGCAGATGGACTGCTCATCCAGAATATTGGACAAAAGTAATTTTTCCTTTTAGCACCCTGATATTAATCTGCAGCAATTTCAGACTATAAGGGGAAATCTCGGACAACCAGAAGCTCTTTGGCTGGAATAAAGACTGGAAGGCAGGAAATTCCATAAATGTCTCACCGGGCCAATACAACTCCTACCACCATATTTCCCCTTCCCCTATTAAACCTGTTAGCAACACTTCCCCGTCTCTCCCATTTCACATATTAAGGAAAAGGTCATGAGGAAAAAAAGCCACCTCACTAACTTTCACAATGGAGTCCAACCACTCAACCATACTTAGAATTCTGTCTTAGTGAGTTGCCATTCACCCTCCCACTTGATGGATATTGATAGGTTACAGAAAAAGATGTTGCCTTGTAGGTCCTCACTAGATCCTGGTCTAGCCGGTTGCCTGTGTAGTCATCATGGGGTAGTTATAGGTTCAGTTCTTGAAACCTCATTGGAAGGGCCCCCACCCCTGTCTCCTTTCCAAAGCAAAAGCCCAGAAGTTCTCTCTTCCTTAAACTTTTCCAACCCTGTTTCTACTTTCCCAAAGCCAAATATTTAATGAAACCTTCTTTCCAGACTTATGCCACTTCTGCATCTTCTGCTGTAGGAATGAACAGCTTTGGGAAACAGCAGCTGGGTGGGGGACATTTTGATAAGAAACACAGCCTGCAGGGAAAAAGAGTATGCCCCATCCTTGGTGTAATGGAATGTGGTCTGTATGTCTTGCAAGAGAAAGAAATGTCTTCCAGAAGAGTCTCTTGGCTGTACTGAAACTGCTGTGCAACCAAGGTTTGTTTATCTGGGACAGATTTCTGGAATCTTGCAACTTTTATGTTGGGAGGGCACATCATGAATTGGACAGTGGAATTTACAGTCTTTCCCATGCTATTAAGAGGATATGCCCTGCAGGTTTCAGTCATCTGGACTGATGTTCTCTGTCCCTCTAAAATGCTTTTCTGTGCAGGCAAAAGGAGTAAAACACTATATCCATTTCTCTGTGAAGTGAGAATTTGTCTACAGAATGAAATCTGGACAAGTAGAAAGGACTACCTCACTTTGATGGATTATGCAGTATTGATCCTCCATGGAAGGAACAATTATCTCAGATACTCTTCTTGCTGATATGAAAGCCACCAGGAATGTGAGTCCAATAAAGAGGATGAAAGGCATTTCTCAGAGGAGTTTAAATGATTTTATCACCAGAACCTGTAGCTTAAAATTTAGACTCCTGGTTAAAAAAAATAAAATTGAGCTATGGTATATGAACATATAATTGCAATATAATTTGTAATAGTTTACCAGAGATTAATTTAGGTTCATACAGACATTTTTGTAAATTGGAGGGAGAAAGAGAGAGGGAGGGAGAGAGGGAGGGAGGGAGGGAGAGAGGGGCTATACATCTTTGATGCCTGATTCCATGAGTTGTTTTTCACACTAGGTTATCAGTGCGAATTTTGTGAGAAAAAGATACCACCCATTTACTTCACTGTTTGAAATGGGCTGCATAGATATTGAAGAGGCTTTTGGTAGGCATTGCTCTGCTAGAGGGAGAATTTTGCTTTGTCCACAGGAAAAAAATGGAAGAGTACCTTAGTTACGGGTTTATTTTGTGTGATATGTATGATAACACCTCTACCAGATATCTGATGTGTATGGGGACACACTTCTAGAAATCTTTTTGAACCTCTCAGGAGGTCCCATTCCCTAGTGGGAAAATGAATTACAAAAAACAAAACCCCAACCCAAAACAATTCAGCATTTCCAAGGCATATGAGTTTGTAATCAAACTGCTACATATAGCTTTCTTCCATTAAATGTCTTCTATGTTGATCTATGTTTCAAAACGATGAGCACCCATTCATTGAGTAGCTTTGACTTTTTTCGATCACTGAAAATTTGTTCGTTTGTTTATTTAGAACATTTATTTACTTATCTACTTCATCTATACCCTGGCCTTTCTCCCCATCAGGGACTCAAAGTGGCCTACATCATCTCTCCAGTTAATCTTCACAATAACCCTGTGAGGTAGATTTGGCTAAGAGAGAGCGACTAGTTCAAGGGCACCCAGGGAGATTCATTAGAATTTAAACATGTGTGCAGAACTTATAGCAGCTTTTTACAAGCTGCCAGCAAGCTTGTAAATATGTATGATCTCACCAACCTGTTCTAAACACCCTTCAGTATTTCTTGTCTCATCTCTTCTCATCTACTTATCTAATTGCTTATCCAGTCATCATGATAGACTATCCCTAGTGACAACAACCACTATACAGCTTTCCCTCACAAATATTCTTGGTCTTTTACAATCTATTAACTGCATCTCCCTTCGTATCATTGACATAATCATCTCAGACAACTTTTCTACACTCTTGTGTTAGCCTTTCTATCATTAGCTCTTATCTTATGTTCTACAACATTTATTTATTTATTTTTATTTTTCATATTTATACCCCGCCCTCCCCAATGGGCTCAGGATTGGTCAGCACCCATCAGTGTATTAAGTAAAATTTCTGTACGAATTATCAGAATCTTTATAGTGTCTATTGGTTCAATGATGTACTTTTTTCCATCAAAATGTTACCCTCTGTTCTAGGAAGACAATGACCATGTGCATCAGCCTTTATAATGTACCCCTGAAAGTCAAACAGATTCCCAGTGCTCAGTTCCTTTTGATGTATTCTCAAGTCATGCTTACTGAAAATTTGGGAGATGATGGCATCAGTGCTGCTGCACCTCAGGCAGTCTAAACTGAAGGTACTGTTTAGCACCTTCCCATCCAGCCAGGCCCTTGCTAGATTTATACAGTTAACTGTCAGTGCCAGCTACTAGCATCTCAGCCTTTGTTCTCCATTTCCACTCCATGTGGAAATTAAAAATAAATAATAAAATTATTTCTAATTAAATAAAATTTAAAAAATTTAAATGGCCATCAGCTGAGGAACCCTGGGGAACCATCATGCTTCTGAGGAACCATCATGTCTCTTCTATAGAAATTGGCTGAAACTCTATGGTTTTACCATAGAACTTCGGGCAATTCCTAGAGGTGACTGACACCCCTGCTAGGTTCTCCTCTCAAGGAATTGCCAAAAATTCTTTTGTTTTACCACAGAGTTTCAGCCTTTCTTAGATAGGCGTGACATCACTTCTTGGTTTTCCTGGAAATAATGTCATGCCATTAGTCGACCTTTACGCTTCCATGTCACTGCTCCCCAGCCTCCCTTCAAATTCCTTCTGAAGGACTATTCCTTAACAATGTAACAGCTATTGAAAAAGCCTGCATGCACATAGCAGCAGACTGTACCCTACAGGGGTTGGAAAACTAAAAGGCATTGCTGCATTGAGCAAAAATGTGTGGGCCACAGGTCAAAAAGGGCTGTAAAGGTAAGCACCAACACCTTAAACTGGACTCAATTATATTGTATTTAGCCACAAATAAATAGGTGGCTTTAAGTTTTAGTCCACATGTCCCAAATCCCACACAAATTAAAATAAAATTTCATTCCGAACAGTAAATTCTATAACCCTGTTATAGCAATGTATTGAGAACATCTGATGTAACCAGTCAGCATTTTCATCTGCAGGACATTAATATTTTTTAAAGTCTGCTATTTAATCAACCTATTTTATAGCTAAATGTGTATAGGGGGAAGTACTTGAAAACTCCTCACTATTTCTATTTAATTTTTCTTTGAAATATGTAGGATAAATGAAAAATACTTCCAAGTATAAATGAATCAATTATTGTTGGCTTTTGCTTACTGACTCTCCATAGTCTTTCCCAACTTCCTATTCCTGGCTACACAATCTTTCCTTTTGTCTAGATCTCCTTCTCCTCAGGTAACTTCCACTTTTTTGGTAAACCCCACATCAATTGTCTCTCATTTTGCTGTTTTGTATCTTGGTCAGGACATACCCATCTCCATGTCTTTCATTTCTCTTTGGAGGCATACTGAACCTTGCCTGAACCGATATATGTAAACTCTTAAATGATCCTTGTAGAAGCAGTATTTGGGACTGACAAGTGTTGGAATGCTTGAAACATGCATGGCCTAGCATGGGTATCCATTTAAGTAGCACTATGCGCACTGGATCAGATACTGAAGAAAGAGCTTTCCCACAATTCCAGTAATTGAGGTGATGAAAATATGTTTTTCCCCCCAGTATAATCTTGGTTGTCTACTATCTTTCTTGGCTTAGAACACTGTTTTTGCCACAAATTCATTTCCTTTTTTGTGCTATGCATCAAACTTTTTTGACGGTTTTGTTGTTCTTGTTCATTTTACATTTCCCCCCTCCTTGTGCTCCATCTGTCAAATCCCACTGAGGCCCCTCCCCTCCCCAAACCTGCCCTCCTCGTGCTCCGTCCTTCCAAATCTCAGGGTATTTCAGTGGTGGAATTCACCAGTTCTGTTGTCCAGCTGACAGCCAAACAGGAAGATAACCAGGCCTTGTGTATAGCGTGCTTGGCTGAATGTGCTCATACCTTTGCTTCAAAAATTATTTTAGGACATTGATTCAGTCCAAGAAAGGACATGCCAGTTTCCCCCTGAGCCCAAAATGTCCTATTACTCACACACGCCTCAACTGAACATGCTCAACCAACTTCTGACTCTAGGAGTAATCTTTAGCAGGTCTACTCAAAACTCTACTATGCTCTATTCAATGGGATTCACTTCCCGTTAAGTGTTCTTAGGATTGTGCCATTGGACAATCATAGTGGTAGAATGTAGAATCATGGTGGTAGATTGTGCACATTCAGCAAGTGATGACTTGATATCATTTGCCAAAGACATCAGTGTTTACTTTCTCCATTTGGCCATGCTGAGAACACAAGTATAGGCTCATTGGGTTGGGGGGGGGGGCTTAAATAGAATGGGAGATTAGGGATTGAAACATTAGTTATTTTATGTATTTATTTATTTACATTATTTATAGTCCACCTTTCTCATTTGGACTCAAGGAGGATTACGCAGATTGAGTCAATACAATCAAGAAGATGGGACATTCAGTAAACAATGAAACAGGATTTGGGTTGTAGAACCAATTAGATGTCTAAAAACAGAACTGAAACAAGGTGTAACTGTTAACATGGCACACTGAAAGATGCAAAATTACACAATAGGGTCCCACCCACAGCAACCTATACACAGCAGTACAGTCCAGAGTCCCCAATAATTTATCCAAGTAACTTTGTGACACCTTTTGTAACAGTGCCCCCTTGAATAATTCTGTTTTACACAGTTTTCAGAAAGCCCGGAGACTGGGAGCCTTCCCGACCTCCTTGGGCAGGCCATTCCCCCAGGCAGGAGCCACAACAGAGAAGGCACCGGTATGGGCAGCTGTTGATTTTGCCCATTTGCAGGTTGGCACCTGCAGAGGGCCCTGCTCTGATGTGTGAAGCTGTTGTGGCGGAGCATAGAGGGAGAGACCGTCTTACAGATATGATAGTACGAGGTCATGAGGGGCTTTGCATGTCATAGCCCATACTTTGAATTAAGCCCAGTAACTGATGGGCAGCCAGTGGAGTAATATGCGTGCTGCATCCAGCTCCTGATAATAGCTGAGCTGCAGCATTCTGCACCAATGGGAGTTTCTGAACTGATTTTGAAGGGAGATCTGCAATGGTGTACATTCTTTGCCATTGGTAGAGACACTCCCCGACCCATTTGCATCCTTAGCCATCTACACATAGCCAGATGTGATTGGGAAATAGGCAGGGCTATTTTTGGGCAGGAACGCACAGGAACGGAGTTCCGGCTGGCTTCAGAGTTGGCCACGCCCACTACAGCCAAAACCTCTGCATGTGTGGCTACAGTGGGAAGGCCAGGAGAGCAACACACACACCCCAGTGACTCTGAGGCAGGCGATCCAGGGGGCCCCTGGAAGGATCGGGGAGGCATTTAAATGCCTCCCTGTGCCTTCCCCAGCCTCCCAGGGGGGGGGGCCTGCCCAGGCAAGCCAAGTGAAGGCATGGGGTGTGGCCTAATAGGCTAATGACTTTCTGCTGTTGGGTGTGGCCTATTATGCTAATGAGTTCCTGCTGGGCTTTTTCTACAAAACAGCCCTGGAAATAGGTATAACCATGTTAATGGGCTACTGTTGTGCTCATGAAGGCACTGTTGCATATGCAATGAGGGATCAAAGGACTTAATGCAACTGCAGCGTCCTTTTCCATCTATGCTCTGAGGAAGGCAGCAGCTCCTTGGTGATATTTACTAGCTTTCATTATCTCAGCCCAAGGCTCTCTGGGGCACACTCTGGTCTCTCAATGTGTCCTCATTTAACTGCACTCCTTACCTTTTGCTGTCTGTGCTCAGCTAACCAAGTGATGGCAGAGATGAGTATAGCCAGTCTTAAATCATTCTGTTTTCTCCCCAAGTTCCTCTGCAGTTTTTTGATGGAACATATGGCAATGTTATGTCTATTTGAAAAAGCCTTTGCATCATATGTTTATACAACTGCTCAGTATCCCCAGACAAAAATTCCTTTCCTGTTATTGCCCATTTGCTGACTAAAGGAATTATTCTCTTCATGTATTCTGGTACTTTACCTTCATACCTTACATGTTTAATTATGAAGTCCTTAGTCCATAACCCATATGATTAATTCACTTCATAGTTTGCCACCCTATTTGTGTGTGTGTTTAACCTCTCTCTTTCTGTTCCATGCATTGTTGGTGAATTTTCATGTTTATTAATGTTCATGAACAAGCCCGCCAGACCCACAGTGCTTCGATCATAACATTTGGATCTATCACATTTGATTTGCTTAGCTTTAACATGTATTTGCTGGGTCTCTTGCACCCTCTTCTCTCATTCAATCCTCTTTTTTCTGTTACTTATTACCGCAAAAGTAATGGCAGGCTGCTTCCACATGGATGTTTTGCTCCAGCTTGGTGTTGGAGCCAGTTTGGTGTTGGAGGCAGCTTGGTGTAGTGGTTAGGAGTGGCGGACTCTAATCTGGAGAACCAGGTTTGATTCCCCACTCCTCCACATGAAGCCTGCTGGGTGACCTTGGGCCAGTCACAGTTCTCTCAGAATACTCTCAGCCCCACCTACCTCACAAGGTGACTGTTGTGGGTGGGGGGGGAGTAAGCTGCTCCAATACTCCTTTGGGTAGTGAAAAACAACTCTTCTCTTCTTCCATGCTTGCTTCCAAACTGTGGTGTTTTTATGTTAGCATCCACACAATGTCATCCTCTTTACAGGTTTCCAATGTCCACTTTCCAGGTTTTCACCAACTTTGCTCCAGTCTTTCTCAAACCTGCTTTGTTATAACCTTTTTTTTGAAAGAACACTGTCCCAGCACATTTGCACACCTTGTGAATGGGTAGGTATTTTAAAAGGTCCTGTCCACATGGGCAGGCTTCCCTGCACCCCATGCCACTGCAGGACCTTCTGAGGTCTTAAAAAATGGTAACTGACACTGTGCTATAGAGCAATACCACTTTAATAACCTGTTGCTAGGATCTACTAGTTCCTCTGAATTCCCAGCCTTCATGTTTAAAAACTAAGGTCTGTTCTGTATTTTAATTGCTGTGATTACTTGCACACTCTGAACTCATTTTTAAAATCAAAGCTTCACTTTAGACTGCCGGAGTACCACGTTTATATGCTCAGTTTACAGGAGAGCCCAGTGGGAGGGGGCAGTCCTTGTCTCTATATCTTTAGCTAGTGTTTTGAGAAAGCTATGGATGGAAGGCTACGTAGGGGAAACAAGTCAAATTCAGTGAGGGCGTGGCACTTATGGGTTTCGTTAAGCCCCTCTATCTTGATTGATGGTCAATTCATATTTCACCTCCCCTCTGTGAAACCATCTTACAAGGTACAATCCAATTGATGGGTTTTTCTTTGCTCCTATTTCATGACAGGGATTGACTCAATATTTTTAAAACCAAATAGGCAAACCACTTCCTTTTCTGAAAGATTCAGTATGATGGCCAAAGCCCCTAAGAACCTAAGTCTCTTGTTCCCATCATGCACATCCCATCCAAGATAATGAAAGAACAAAAAGTGAGGTATATTTGTACTGTATTGGGACATTGGGCCTATGAAGATCACTCTTTCCACTTTCTGCTACCCTGTGCTCTGACTTGGCATGTATGTTGGGGGAAACGGGAATGCAAGATGATTGCTTTTGGAACACAGAACCTGCTTTTGACATGGACCTTTGGACTACAGAATCTGAGAATATGTATGCAAGTTTTCGTCAGAGAAAGTACTAGCTAAGGCCCCTGCCACACGGCAGGGAAAACACCCGTCAAAGCATGGCTAAATAGAGCCGCACCAAAATAGAGACGCGCGGGTGGGATCCCACGGATCCCGTGCACCGCGCGCCATTGCTCCCTGGCACGATCAGATGCTGGGAAGGAAGAGTCGGGGGGAGGCTGCCAAACTGCACATGCTCGAGCATGCGCAGTTCGCCCGGGGGGCAGGATGCGCCAGCGCAAGGACGTGCCAGCGATTTCACGGCCCGGATTGAAGCGCTCTACACCGAAGAACCACCTAGGTGGGTGGTTCTTTTTAGTGCGGGTTTTCGGGCGGGAGGGACGGATCGGGGACGGGCAGGCAACGCTTCCCAGATGTTGCCGTGGGATCGCGTCCGTTTGCTCCGCCCCCGATCCGTCCCGCTCCCGCCCCAAAACCCCTAGTGTGAACAGGACCTAAGTAGATTTAAGTGAACTGGGTATCAGCGCAATCCTATGCAAAGTTATTCCAGCCTAAGCTCATTGAACTCAAAAGCCACTGGAGCCACTCTGCATGGGATTGCACTGTCAATCTCATGACATCTCTTTTTATTTAATGTATCACAGTCCTTTCTATCTCTTGAAATAACTTTGTGCTTTTGGCTGTAACATGTTGTTAAATACTGGGCTCAAGATGCATTGCAGTGAACAGCTCTACTTTATTAAGTGATTCAGCAGATACAAGACTGAAACCTCAGGGCAACAGCCCTGTTTAAATAGCATGCAAAAACCACACCCAAACACACCCCACTCCCAAGGATAGGCTATTTACGTAACATTAGTTTCTCACTGGTCACCTCCAGAGTCCTGGTGGGCTATTGTTCTTGAGCTCTAAGCTCAGCCAGTCTCTGGTACCCAGTCCTGGAATATTCTAGCCCTAATACATCACATGTATTGTTCTCTTGAATATTAAAAAGATTGTACCTACTTCTTGACAGAGGCTGCTCCGCACTGTTTATTTCACAGGCTTTCGTAGAGTGCTTCAGGTACAGCAAAAAAGCAAAGAGCCCAGATTGCAGTGTGCAGACAGTCATGTCTTAGGGCCCAGGCAATTGTTATGCAGGAGATGGAGCAACAGTCTCTCAGCATTTTGGAGAGGGTGATTATCAGCAGACAATGAAGAATGGAAAAGAGTCAAGCACCCCCTTCCCACCAGCCATTTCTTTATTTAAGATCACTGCCTACAAGTGGAAGCTTATAGAAACATTTTAAAAAGTTGGTAGCTTGCCCAAGTAACACTTATTTTGGTCCTTAGACCTATAAGAAGTTCATATTTAAATAAAACACATATAATTAAATGAATCAGAACATGCTGGTTTTAAAACCCCTAATATTCCTACTGTTTTAAAATAGATAGAATTGGCATGATCACAATATATATCTTAAGAGTGTCATGAGAATCTAAGGCTGAATTTTGTGATTATACTATTATTAGCATTGCAAAATACTGGAATGACAAGATGCATCTATATGATAACATATGAGAATCTTCCCTCTGGAGTTCACATGTACGACACTTTTTCTTGCTTTGGAATATTTTAGATCAGCTCTTTTTCCCTTGAGTTGGAAAAATGTGTTGGATCCTCATAAAGAATCAATGAAGAGTTGCTTTTTGGTAATTTCTTGGAATTTGCTCATTCTCCTATGGGGACTGTGATCTGGCAGACATTGCAAGGAGATACAAATTATATGAGCTGGTTACTCCATGTGGTTCATGGAGTATAAGGCAAAATCATGAATTGCACAGCTATGAAAGCTAAGGCCCCAACTGCAGTACACATTCTCCCCTTCTCTTCCTGCAGCATGGTCCCTATCCAAATCAGGCCTTGTGCACTCCGGAAGTCAGTTGTCTGCAGCTGCTCTCTGGCTTCAGAGGATGCAAGTTGGAGTCCAGTCCAAGAACCCAGCCCTGACTTGATTCAAAACATCCTGTGTAATGTGGGTTTAAGAGCCTGCCTCACCCTGTACTATCCTATGGCCCAGATTACATATGCCATATTAATTTCCAGATTAGATTATTGCAATGTGCTCTACCTGTGGAGAATGTCTGGAAACCGGTGCAAAATCAGTGCAAAGTGTGGCTGTGAACTAGGCCCACCATAATATTCATCCAGTATTTTTGTCAAACCCACAGGCTCCTCACTTGTTTAAAGCAATGGAGTTTGTGATGTTCCCTTTCCTTGCAAATTAAGAATAGGGCACTCACTCAGGTTCCTTATCTAGAATTCACACACCAGGGATGGGTGTGTTCAACAAAACATCCATTTCTTAGCAAGAAGATACAGGAATGGGAGCAACCGATTTCAGGACAATGGAGCTGAGGCAGATATGAAATTCCAACTCGCAGGCAGAACTAAGGAGCAGGGACTCAGCCCCATGAGACTAAACCAATGCCCAGATTTCAGAGGGGGGGGGGGAACACCTGTTCCATTGTAATGTATACAATAAATGTATCCACAGTGTTAATCTTTAAAACCTGCAAACTGCTTGGGATGATGGCACTTGAAACACTGCCTCTACCTTGATACTGGCAGAACTTGAGATATGCTGGGATGCTTACTCTGTGAACTCAAGCAATCTGATGTGAGACTTGCAGCCACCCATGACAGGCCTTGCTCAGATACTGCCCTCAAACCACTGAATGCTTTGCCACTGGAAGCACCTTCAGAAGGAGGATGTAACGATATGAGCTTATGTTTGTATTTCTGTATAGTGGTGATGCTGCTTATGTGTGTCTCTAGCATGAATACCTATGCATTATGTATTCAGGGATTGCTGTATGTTGTGTGTTGCTTTGTTCTGCATCTCATGCTTGCCTAGAAATAGGCTGGCCTGGGCCTGCCGTTGCACATACGAACCATGTGCGTCCCTGGAATGTATCCCATGACTCTTTGGGATGGAGAAGACACCGCGCCATTGCACCCACTTGGAGAGCTGTGGAAAATCCCCAGCGAACCCCGGCATTCTTGGAATGGAAAGAGCAAGTGACCCTACTCCCTTAATCTGGTTTGGAGATCTAAAGACAATAGCGTTTATGGCTTTGGAGCAGGAACCAGATCTGCAAATCAAGAGGGTGTCCATGGGAACGGAAGATTCACACCTTGCCAAAAGGCACCTTTGATGTAGGAGTAGGATCTGCATATTGCCACCACCCCTTAGGAGAGCGTCATCCCCTCGTCACCCCCTCTTCATCCAGTAGTGATAGTTTAGAGGACGGGTTTGATAGTTTATGGCTGGATAGCACATGCCCCCAAAAGAGTTTATTTAAGGAGAAACTCTCCTTTGTCTCTCTGGTTAACCCACCTTCCCCATAGCAGTGCACTAAGGTGCTACAAGTGACTCTACTACTTAAGTTCTCCGGAGTCGCGACCCAGAGAGCTCACACGTGGTTTGGCTGGTCCTACCTGTGTGCCTTGGAGTTCACAAGCTGCTGCATTTCGGCTGCCCAGCGTTCCAAGGAGGAGAGTTCTTCCTCAGCTGGACCTCAGATGAGTATAGCCGTGCCCCATTGTGTCTTCCCCATTTTGATGCTTTTGTTATTTTCTATGCTGTAATTGTTCTAATGTACTATTGTAACTAAGGAGCTTGTATGAATTTGTATGATTCCGATTTTGTATGCCTGATGAAAAACCTTTAGTAAAGACAACATTTATTTAAGGACTAGCGTGTTGTCTCACTTCCTGGGATATAGCCGAGCGTCTCATTCGCCATCCGACCTCTGTATAGACTGGTATAGAACTTACGCACAGCCACAAACACCCAATTTTCCTTGGTAGATAACTTGGATTGGGTCTCCAGGAATTTCCTGGAGA
Source organism: Gekko japonicus (assembly GCF_001447785.1). NCBI lineage: Eukaryota > Metazoa > Chordata > Lepidosauria > Squamata > Gekkonidae > Gekko > Gekko japonicus. The sequence goes on along the minus strand of NW_015177023.1, from coordinate 56,368 downwards.
AGTTGGCATAACAGATCTGGTGCCCCGTGTGAGGCGACCTTTGGACCCCTCGGAACCAGTACCCAACCATTTGGTTCCGAAGGACCCAAAACGTGGAGAAACGATCTGGTCGTTTGGACGCTCTAGCGTAGGGAAGTGTGAGAGGTTTCCGTCTGCGTGCTTGGCCTTTAGTGGCATCTGTACTGCGGGAGGGATTTCTACCCCTTTCCCTCTAAACCCAGGAGCATCCTCGGTTTCGCGCTCCGATCCTATCGTTGTGGGTGGACACCGAGGCGCGACTACGAAGAGGACCTGGTTAGGGACCCCCAGTTGCACAAGCACTACATACACGCAGGAACATATAAACCCCTGTCTCCTTAAAACGCTCCCCGACTTCGGTGCCCAGCCAAGAGGCTGCGCCCGTAATATTCTCCCTCCCCCGAAGCGAGCTGAGGACAACTCGCACGGGATCGGCACAAGCTGCGCGCTGTAGCCGTCCCGTCCCTAGGAGCTAAGTTCTCCAGTAGGGAAAACCTCACTATCTGGCGCAGTTGGGTCTGCCAAGGGAAAACGGGACTGATCCCCCCGGAATTCCAACACCCTTCAAGGACTACGGTCCAGGTTCTGGTTGCTCCTGGAAAGGAAGTAGCTCTTCCTTATCCGCAAAGCCTGAAACTCAGGCTACCTAGGGTTGAAATACCCTCAGGTACGGCCTTGATCTCTGTACGCCTGTTTGCCAGAGATCTAAACGGGTGGTGCGATCGCAAAGGTCACACCGTCCACGGTTCTTGGATAACCCGTGAGGAAGAACAGCGTTCTTTAACTCGGAAAATCCACACGTGCAAAGGGTAAACCCTTTTGCCTGAATTAGTGCCGTCACCGAGGTTATACTTGCAGCTGACCCGGCGTGAGCCATCTCGGACACCCGGATACCACTGTAAGATACCCGCGAGTGAGCACTACCCCCGCACACCAATCATGGGTGCACAGTCGCCAATGTTCAGTCACGGCCAGGATACGTTCCTACAGTTCGTGCACAATGTGCTGGAGTCTGCCGCTTGGTGGGATTCGTCCACCATTTGGCTGCCAATGTTTTGGCATACTCTCACAGCTGTGCTATTCTTCGGACTAGGATGGGTATCCTCCCGACAAGCATGGGAACGACTGAAGCTTAGCTGGATGGCCCAGCTAGATGCAGCGCAAGGCCATATCGAGGCTCTGTTTAACCAAATAGTCGACAAGGATAACCAGTTAGGGTCCGCCCGCGAGCAAGTAGGATCCCTCAATCATGAACTGGAGGAGACGGCCAAACAGTTGGATGCATTCAAGGACCACACCAAGGTTCTGAAGGCTCAACTGGCCGAAAAGGAAAGTCAGTTGCGCACGGCTCAAGATCGCATTGCAGATCAAGCGGCACAACTGAGTGAGAGGGACCAACAAATAGTGCTCATGAAAACTGGACACGAATCCACAATCAGACTAATTAAGGAAGAACGGATTGCCCATATACAGTCCCTAGAGGAGCTCGCTCGAGAGGACTTGGCCAAACTGGCGGTAGACCTAGGGAAAGCGCACGATTCCCAGGTCCGAACTCTCAAGGAGGAGCAGGCTGCACGTATACGGTCTCTCGAGGAGCAAGCTCGAGAAGATCGGGCACAGTTGCAGACATCCATGGGAGCCGGACACGAGTCCGAGATTAGAATCCTTAGGGATGAACAGGTTGCTCGCTTAAACTCCCTTGAGGAGCGCGCCAGAGAGGATCTGGCCCAGTTGCGAACAGTCCTGGGAAACGGACATGAATCTGAGATAAGGATCCTCAGGGAAGAACAGACCGCTCACATAAAGTCCCTGGAGACCCGTGCTCGAGAGGACGTGGCAAAGTTGCAGATCACTCTTGAGAAGGAGCGATCTGAACACGCCAATAGATTGGATGTCCAGAAGGCACACTATGAGGGTCTGTTGGAACAGAGGAGACTGGAATCTCAGGAAGAGTTGAGTGAGTCCCAAAGGATTGCTGACGATGAGATCCAGCAACTTAGGACTGACCGAGTCAATTTAGTCATGGACAAAAAGGCTCTCTCCGACCAGGTCCATGAGACCAAGCTTTTGTGTAAAGCCGCACAGGAGAAAGCCGCCCAAGCCGAGACTGCTCTGACTACGGTCACTGAGGAGCTCAGAAAGGCACAGTCCACTGCGGACTACCTCTTAAATCGCAAACGCGAACCTACCGGTGAGGTTAGCCCGACTCCTAGCTCGAAACCCGCACTCCGGAAAAAGGAGCCCGATACGCCCAGAGATAGAGGCAGGATTTCCCATACGGAGAGCCCTGCCAGGCATCCTGATGGCTCTACTGAGCAGGATGACCTGGACCTCTACCGGGACCCGGCTTCGCAGTCGGAGGACGACTCGGACTCAACGGAGCCCATTCCGGTTAATCCGGTGAGCGTCACTAATCAAACGGTGACCATAAACAACAACAGGCCACGCACGAAAACTGTCGTGGAGAATCGCCCTTGGCGACAGGAGGAGTGCAAAGCCGTTGCTGAAGAGCTCGGTCCATTGACCGAGAAGAACTTTGTGCAGTGGGCCACCACCGCTACCACCTCTTATGCGGGGTTGGAAGGTGAGGATCTCACCATGTTGGCTCGTAAGTGTGCCACTGGAACTGCCCTTGCTGACATTAATTCAGCAATATCTTCCGGCAACTTGGTTCGAGCCACAGGAGAGGCATGGATCACGCAGGTGATCACCTATCTGAATCCTGAGTATTGTCTGACCGAAATCTTTCACAATGAAAAGCAAGGTCCCTATGACGATCCAGAGGTCTATTTGGCTAGGAAGCAACTGCTAGCGAGGGTATCTGGGATAGTGAACGGCGCCGTCGCCCCCGTTAACTACAATGTGCCCGCCTTCAGAGAAGCGCTAGTGAAAGGACTTAACCAACAGGCCAAACAGTATCTTCAGCTGGACGATCCACAGAGAGGTACATGGGCAGAGTTACGGAACCGTATTAGGAGAGTCTCTATCGCCATGAGAGGTGCTGGTGCGCTAAAGCCCCCCAAGAGTCATAGGAAGCAAATAAAGGACGAAGATCCCTCCATTCTGGAGGTGACATACGCTAATCACGGCGCTCAGTCTTCGGCCAACGCCTCCCATGACCATTCCACGGGGAAGGCGGCCCAATACAATCAAGCAGGAAGGAAACCCAAAGGACGCACCTTTGGAAAGGGGAAGGCACAGGCCGGCCAGGGACCAGGGAGAACGCAATCCAGTGCGGAAAACCCCACCTCGCAAGCGCCCGCCTACGCTCCACCTCCTTTGCCACCTCCCTCCTACCATCAATCGCAGCCTATGCTTCACGCGCAGCCTCCGCCGCAACCCCATCCCGTCCACCACCAACAGCAGCATCTGGCAGTGCCGCCGCCCCCACCCCCGCCTCCAC